>NC_091128.1:125549321-125804321 GCF_040183065.1 Periplaneta americana | reverse complement strand
AACTGACAACACTCGCGCTGCAAAGTAACGTAACTTCGGAAATGTGATATCTAGCAAAGATTTAGGCCTATACAATTCCCATCCTTCTCTACCGGAACAAATTAAAGAGCTATTATTCTGCAACTCAGTTTATCGTTTTGCAAATCATAAGGAGCTTCGGACACTTGAAACCTGAAAGGATTACAAAAAAGGTGCCATTATGCTTGTATTGGCTGCAATTCTTAAAACAGTTTTTCAGAAGAGTGAAGCAGTTCCTTAGAACACTTGGATAGTCACTATTGTGATTCACTTAAATTGACGCCAACGACAAGAAGTAAGAAAAATCACGTCTTTGTAATTATTGTTCTTCGCACATTTTTAGTTTTGGCTTAAAATTGCGTAGGCTATATTGTCATTCAAAATAGCAATATTTTTGTCTTTTCCTTGCATACTTACATTTAAGTCACCAAGCTATGAATACTAATGTCATAAAAGCCAAATCAGCTATTCACTTATTTTCCGTTAATTGAGGAATGATTATGCCCTGAAAAAAAGTGAAAGCTATAAATTATTTATACAGGATGTTTAAAAAATACGGGGCATAATTTCAGGTATGTATTTCCCACATGTAGACAATCAAAATAGTTCATTACAACATGTGTCCGGAAATGCTTCATTTCCGAGTTATGGCCTTCACAACATTGAAATTCACCGGAACATTTTTCTTTCCGCAGGTCGTTGCCGTCAAAGGAGACATTAAGAGGGCACTATGACAGTTCATTCCGAGGCGAAGGTTACATTCAGTGTTGTGTAGGCGTTAGACTGTGCGACATATATTCAAATCAAGAGCTGGCAGAGATACACTTCATGTACGGTAAGGCGGACGGCAATGCTGCGCTGGCTCGTCGTTTGTACCAGGAGAGGTACCCACAGCGACAATGTCCAGATCGGAAGACATTTGTACGTCTCCATTACCGTCTGTGCGAGTATGGAAAATTTAACTCTCCTGGTTTGGGAAGGGGACGACCAAGATTTACAACTCCAGAAGTACAGGAGGAGATTCTGGAGGCTGTGAACATGACTCCTTCTATCAGCACACGAAGGGTAGAGTTGCAAGTCAATGTTCCTCATACGACTGTCTGGAGACTGTTGAAAGAGTATCAATTGTATCCTTATCATTTGCAACGTGTACAGGCCCTGTCACCAGCAGATTACCCTACACGAGTTAGGTTCTGTCAGTGGTTCTTGCAGCAGTGTGGTGTAAATCCGAACTTTCCTGCCTCAGTAGTATTTACAGATGAAGCACAGTTCACACGAGATGGCATAACAAATTTCCACAGTCAGCATGTATGGGCGTATGAAAACCCACGTGCAACTGTTCCATCTCATCACCAGGTGCGGTTCTCCCTCAACATGTGGGCCGGTATCATTGGTGATCGATTAGTTGGACCCCATGTACTTGTAAACAGACTTACGGGGCAGGCGTACACAAACTTCCTGGAAAACACTATACCTCATGTTTTAGAAGACACTCCACTGATCAATCGTCAACACATTCACTTCTTGCATGATGGCGCTCCTGCACACTTCAGTCGTACTGCTCGCCGGTACTTGGATCGAAGGTTTCCTGATCAATGGATAGGTAGGGGTGGCCCAATTGCTTGGCCTCCATGCTCACCTGATCTGAACCCTCTCGATTTCTACTTGTGGGGCCATTTAAAATCATTGGTTTATTCGTCTCCGGTGCCTGATTTGGAATCCCTTCGGAATCGAATTGTGGCATGTTCTGAGGACATACGCAATACTCCTGGAATTTGGGATCGTGTTCACAGGTCAATGAGACATCGATGTGAGGTCTGTATTCAAGCAGGAGGTGGACATTTTGAACATCTTCTGTAATGACGACCTGCGGAAAGAAAAACGTTCCGGTGAATTTCAATGTTGTGAAGGCCATAACTCGGAAATGAAGCATTTCCGGACACATGTTGTAATGAACTATTTTGATTGTCTACATGTGGAAAATACATACCTGAAATTATGCCCCGTATTTTTTAAACATCCTGTATACATAGTTAAACAATTTCATATAATCCGTTTAAAGAAAATTATAAAGGTTTTTAATGTTGAAACTGAAGAACGAGTTAATTAATGCATTTTAGGCATCTGATCCAAACACTCCTTCCTGTACACAAAAATATTGCACTTCCCACTCATTATGGAAATTGTGCCGAGATCGGCTTGCCACGATGAATCCAGCACTGAATGTTTATGATGTTCTCCTACTGTTCGCTACAAATAACTGCACTGGCTGCGCTGCGAAGTTGTAGGAGAAAATGAGGGGTGGTGTTTGTGACTCAATCGAGTCAACAGTGAATATTCCTGGTTTAGAGACATTTATTTTTCAATTATTATTATTATTATTATTATTATTATTATTATTATTATTATTATTATTATTATTGTTATTATTATTATTATTATTATTATTATTATATGAATTTGATTTATTATATTTAATTCGGGCCGACATACAACATTTTTAACGTTGTCGCGTTATTTCAGAAACACTCTGTATATTTGGTTATTTATTGACTTACAAATTGGTTGTGTTTAGCTCAAGTAGGTACAGCAGAATACATTGCTCCCTTGATCGATAACCCTAGCGCCCTAACCTTCCCCAATGAACATTGCTTTCGTTCATGTTGCGATGTTTGTGAACACGTCAATAACTCCCAGCGCTTGGAAGTACACAGATTGCGTAAGGTTACATCGATCCGTGTTGCTAAAGCCACATCACTCTGCTAAAACGTCACCCAATTTCCTGAGCGTAAATCAATGCAAGTGACAGCTAAGGCGCAGACTTGACGATACGAAGAAGCCACAATCGCGATTTCGCATTCTGTTTCCAGCAGAGATGTTTGTTCATTGTCAGTGCGATGTTCTGAGTTATCATATATTAAGAGATCTTCCGCGTCCTATTTAGATCGGAAGTAATCAACATTTATATTTGGGTGCGTTCATACATGGGGAATAGTAGGAAAAAACAAAACAATAACTACAAACATCTGAATCACAGTAACATCTTAAAATCACTTCATGGCAAAGTCACCTTATATTAAATTTACAGCAGTTCTGTATCTACTACACACTGAAGAGAATTTCCACTTTCGCGATCGGCTTTGAACCGGGCCCTGAAATTTAATTTTTATTCGTCTTCCCACATTTGTGTCCTTTTCTGAATCCTTTTATCCTCGGCCACCGTTCTTGGTGCATTTGGACGGTCGCGATAGTATTTTGCTCCGAATTTCTTGGGCATATTTAAACATTTTACTACTACTATTTTAACATAAACTGAGTCTCGTAACATTCGCAATTTAACTCGCAGATAAATGGTATTTTACCCACTGATAGCTTTGTCCTTATGCTACAGAATGAGGTACTGCACGCTCCCGTATCTCAATTCTAACACAATCGGCCCAGACTCATATCGAGTCACCACGAGATCGCCCCTCAGGTATCTTTTTTTTTTATTTTTTTTATTGGGTTATTTTACGACGCTGTATCAGCATCTAGGTTATTTAGCGTCTGAATGATATGAAGGTGATAATGCCGGTGAAATGAGTCCGCGGTCCAGCACCGAAAGTTACCCAGCATTTGCTCGTATTGGGTTGAGGGAAAACCCCGGAAAAAACCTCAACCAGGTAACTTGCCCCGACCGGGATTCGAACCCGGGCCACCTGGTTTCGCAGCCAGACCTCAGGTATCAGGCCAAACTGTTTACATACTACTAAGGAGCGGCATCTGTAAAAAAATCATTAACATGACTCTTTTAGCTTCCGTACAGTAAGCATTTCAAATTTTGTACTTTTTTGGACATCCGACACACCCCTCACCCGCACATAGCGAAGGACGAACTTCGATATAACATTTGGAGCCTCTAGTGAGCAAATCATTTTCTCTCTCTCATTTCTATATCCAATTTCATTTTAATTCCACATTCTTTAGTTTATACAGGGTGTTTCTGAGGCGGTGTTACAAACTTTCAGGGATGATAGCGAAGGGCACATGTATCAATTTGATATAAGGAACCCTGGTCCGGAAATGACCGAGTCGAAAGTTACAAGCAAAAATAGTTCTGTGGAAATTAAATAATTTTATTCCTCTGTACACCTTACTTATGTGTATTTATCTGTACATCTTACACATACAGTATCCATCTGACATTGTTTACGTTGTCTACTTACAGTATTCCATTTAGTGCGCTGTCTGAGGGATGGGGACAGGAAACTACACTAAAGCAATGCAGATAGCGTAATGTGTAACGGACATGGTCGGTCCTGACATGCACGTCTGTAGACAGCAGTGTATGTGTACAAGTTCCCGTGTCCAGTCGATCAGTCCTAGTGAAATGGAGAAGTACACGAGAGCGGAATAAGCAGACCTGATTTTCGAATACGGATGAGCGAATGGGAACAGTAGGCAAGCTCACTGATTGTATCGGGCGAAGCACCCACATAGGAGACATCCGGGCCATATCATTTTTCCACGGGCACTTGGTGCCAAATTACAATTCCATTTCCAAACAACTATTTTTGCCTATAACTTTCGACTCAGTCATTTCCGGACCATGGTTCCTTATCTAAAATTGATACATGTGCCCTTCGCCATCATCCATGAAAGTTTGTAAAACCACCTCGGAAACACCCTGTATAATAGTACTCAGTCCGCTGTCTAGGCTCTGTGGATAATGAATACACTTCAAAGAGTTGGTTGTACGATTCGCGGCGTGGGCAATAGAAGAGATTTAAAAATATATTCCATCCCCAACTCAGTGTTTATGTCTTGTCATGTGCTGGCCTATTATGTCATAATGGTGGTCCTGTGAAGTTCTGATGGCACTAGCAGGAAGGCCCACAATGTGTACCTATCAAATGTTGGTCCACGGATAGAAGTCACCTTAAGTTACATTGCATTGCATTTTAATTCACTATGAAAGTATGAGATAAAACATAACCAAGAAAGAAAGAAAAAATTATCGTGTTCTTATACAATAGTCCACTTCAAATGTATTAAATTCATTCTGTCCTTTTAATGTGAAAGTCATATTATGCTTTGAATTACACATTAAATTTTTATCTGTATTCCTTAATATCTTTCTATATATTTATGTCCCGTAATAGCCTATTTAATTCACTGAATGTGTTTGTAATTAATGCGATTCTATTCCCAATTTATGTAATATGTGAGCTATGAACTTTGGGGAAAATTATGGGTTGGAGTGGTACATATTAATCTTGGTCTCTGTTTGCTGTGAATAAATATTAGTCTCGTTTATATATTTGTCTTTGAAGAGGTCTCATTTTTAGTTCTCTTTTAATTTCGGAATCCTTATTTACATTACATTCCAGGGAAAGAGTGCACAATATTTTCTGGTATTCAAAGCCAATTGCGCGTCTTTCTAAAGACAGCTTTGCTCTAAATTCCATCTCTGGTATTCAGGAGCAAGGATATTTGTCATTACAGTAGAATTAAATGTCCTCAACATCACAGGACATTAAATTTTGTAATCTATATTAATCTACAAAGATAAAAACAAATAAGCAAACACGTTCTGTTTTGCAGTTATACATAAGCTTAGTAATACATATACCACATTTCATACATAACCTCTAAGATCATGGTGATTTTTTTATTTTTATTTCATTTATTATATTCCACAGATTTTACAACAGCATTATAACTTTGAGCTATGTAACAAGTCAAAAGTTATACAATAAATATAACACATAGTAAACAGATTAATTTGATTTACAAGCATAAATAGTTCACCATTTGAGTAGAAAGAATGAATATGGAGAAAGTTTGTTAATTCTGTTGTAAACTTTTTCTCCTGGCCCTTCAATGCTTCAAGTTAATTAGGTAGCGCTCATTCAAGACCGTAATACACGAATAGTGAATTTCAATTCTTTTTATAAAGGCTCAGACTGATATAGAGTACATGGAGATCTGATTTATGTCTTGTATTAAAATTGTGAATGTTCTGATTGGTACTAAAAGTATCTTGATTTTGAACATAAAACACAGTCACCGGCAGAGCTCAGACGATAGCGCGCTTGCCTGTTGGTTCGGAGATGCAATCGGATGTATACAGGATGGATGGTAACCTCTGCACTAAAATTTAAGAGGTGATTCTACATGTTAAATATAACAAACTTGTATTACAATTTTCCTTCGATGAAGCATCGTTAGGCAGGAAAAAAAATAGTCTTTGCCCAATGTATGCAGCGCTCTGTTGCGGTAATGGCCCGAAATAAATAGCTGATTGCTATATTAATGTCTGCCATCAAAATTAATGTAAGAAAGGCGATGTATAACAGAATAAACAGAACACTCATTGAAAATACAGTCTGAATAGACTCGGCTCAAATAAGACATATAAAGTTGTAGTCTCCAACCTTTAGCTGAATCAAAGTTCAAATCCGTGGAAAGCACACGGTAACCAAGTAAGCCGTTATATACGTTAATGGCGTAACGGCCCCAGAGAACTTCCCTGTAGGCTTATGGGCGTCGATGATCCCTCGTAGAATAGAATATGAAAATCAGGAATGCTGAGAATGAAACAGACCATCCCTTAGTCTGTAAAGCGATGATATCCAAACGATGTTCCACCGATGAATTATACCACACAGACGACAGTCGCAGCTATCCAAATCAGCGGGGTCACCTTGACCACCGGAACCACGTAATACAATGAGTTGACTATCTTAGCAGAGACGGGAGACTGCCCGTTTCTCTCTTGAAGTCGTAACTGCGTCGAATTCTCTCACCAACAGACCATTCGCTCGGTCTCCAAGCCAAGGCCGGCGATGCGTGTCGTTCCTCCAATCAGCTGAGGAGAAGATCAGGGTACGTTCAGGAAAAATAAAGTAAACAGTACAGCCACCATAAACAATAAAATTGCCCACAGCATAAACTACATTACAATGTTCATACAAGTAAGTCGCAGGAAACGGCATTAAATGTTTCAAGATTCTCTCTGGTAATTAGCTTTATGTTCCGCATGAACTTTCAGCTAACAATAAATATCTGACATTCACTATAAACGTTTCTCCAAGGAGTGTCACACGACAAGTCAACAAGCCGATCTTTCTCTTTTTGGTGAAATTGTGTATGTCCATGCTAACAAAGGGATTATGAATTCACATATTGTTAGAATTAGGAACCGGAAAATAATTTCTGTATGCAGCTGACAGTCCTTTCGAGTGGTATGCAATCATATCTCACTTCCTCAGAAAGATCTTGTTCAGAGATAAGTATACATTTCTGAAGTATCTGTAACGAAGCATAGGAATTTTTTCCCACTCGATTCGTCCACTACTGCATTTTTTTTATCGAAGCTTCAATTTTACTCTCAACTTGGAAACCATCAACACTCTTCCACCTCGTAGTTCCAAATTAATTCCATTAAGATAAGAGAAAATGTCCGCCAAATATGCTACATTGCACAATCAAGATTGTTTTTTTTTTAATTTATACCTCAATGAGTATAACTATTTAGGGTCTATATAAAAACACATACATATGTTGCACAATCTAATTTAATAAGTTATGAAACTACTGTCTGTAAAAAACGTAAAATATCAAAAGAATTAAAGGAAGAAAGTAAATGAGAACAAGCAATAATGTAACGTAAAGTTTTGGGGAGAAAGAAGAAAAAGTTTGAAATCTTCAAATATATAAATCAACCGTAAATTAAAATAAATAATCTTCCCAAAAACGTTTTTTTTTCAAACGGTTCTTAAAACATAGAGATTTTGGTAAAACTTTGTAATATTCTAAAGGAAATGGGCTAAAAGTTATTAAAAATCCTTAATCCCTTTCGTGCCATAGGTTATTGAACCGTGCTTGAAATTTCTTTTTTGTTTTATTGAAGTAGGTTATGTAGGCTATATCTTTATAAAACTGAAATATAATATTGCTATGCATAAAACTGTTATATCGTGTACACGAAAATAGCAGTGCTTAATTGGACAATTAATTCAACTGGTAGATCGAAAGAAAATTGCTAGAGTCAAATAATGAAAATGTAACAGAGTTCGTAAGAGCTCTATTTTGAATAATTTGTAAAGGTCTCAAAGCAGTTTTCTTGTTATGTCCCCAAACAAATGACATATACATTAAATGGGAATGGATAAAAGCATAATATACATTTAAAAGACAAGACATAGGTAAAGATCTTTTAAGACTTTTCAAAATACCATGCTAATTTTGAATTCTTTATTTTTTCTGTTAAAATTCAAGAAAAAAGGCTTTATAAGTTGTACCAACAAAGGTAAATGTGCTTCTTACATTATTGCCACAAGAAAAAAAAATAATAAAAATATTTCTGAAGGAAGAGAAAACTCCCTATCCAGAATATTCGCGAATCCCCAGAATGAGCTCCGGGGAATTCCTGGAGTCCGCTGACCTCACTTTGAGAAGCACTGTTCTAGAGAAATCACCAACTGTTCTCTCGCAAAGGTAGCCAAGCTAAATATTTTTATCATACTTGACAATCCATGAACCTAGACCGGGTTTGAATACTCGATCCTCGGATCTAATGGAAAATATGGTAAACACTAAACTGTACAAAATTGCTATTTTCCAATATGTTCTTTCCTAAGATTTGTATTTTTTTTTTTTTGTCAGTGACTGAAATTTAAGTGAACACAAGCCAAGAAAAGTTTGCCTGTTGGAAGTCAATATTTCTCCCGTGAGTAGCAGAACTGTTTGCAACCTCATATCACTTCCTCTAACTTTGTAGACAACACTCCCGAGGATACTTGTTTTGTTTTTCTGACAGAGAGTCCTCCGAACAGAGACTCAAAGGTTAAAAGTTTTTCTAGTCCTTTACTGTATTAAACGTCTCATTTTTCATCGATTTGTCAGCAATATCTTATCGAACTTGAAAGTACAGTCCTATACAAATCATATAGTTATTGTCACACACACTGAACTCGATTTTATTATACTTAGTTGATAATACCGGTACACCTATACCCAAAAGACAAACGTACCAAAAATTAAATAATTTTGTGAATTTTCTTAAGTCAGGATATTTTTAACACAACCATATTTATACCTTTATATTATAATAAATGGTTGTATAGTTGGTACGCATTTGTAAACTTATGCTTTGTTTTTCAATAAACTATTGTGTAGGTTATTGCTACAAATTTGTTCGGATGTACAAATTAAAATTGAAATTTTAGCGTCATTTTAAATTAATTTGCACAAGTTTATCCTCAAAATGCGAGGTACTAAAGTGCTAATCACTGTTCCAGGATCCGTGGTGGAACATAAACATGGCAGAAACTCAAATGTTTACTGTAACAATAGTATGCGCCAAGGTCGAATGCTATGTACAACATTTTATCCTACATTAGATATGAAAATCGGTACAACTTCCGTCATGTGGTGAAAATGGCGTGTAATCATTAGACTTCGAAGTTGAGGCACATTTACTCTCAAGTTAAGTAAACACAGAATAAAACAGTATTTACAAAGTAATTGGCAAGGGTCCACACCTGTGGAGTAACGGTTAGCGCGTCTGGCCGCGATAACTAGGTGGCCCGGGTTCGATTCCCGGTCGAGGCAATTTACTTAGTTAAGGTTTTTTCCGGGGTTTTCTCTCAACCCTCAACCTAATATGAGCAAATACTGGGTAACTATCGTTGTTGGACCCCGGACTCATTTCGCCGGCATTATCACCTTCATCTCATTCAGATGCTAAATAGCCTGAGATGTTGATAAAGTGTCGTAAAATAACCTACTAAAAGAAGCTAGAAAGATAGTCCTCTCCCCTCATACACACATCATGTTAGTTGGATGGAGCAATATAGGCCGAGCAATGAAAAAATTAAATATTCGCCTGAAGGACAAACGTAAATATTACGTCGATTGAAATACATCGCATTATCGTCTCTAGGTTGTAGAAACGTAATATTATTCTTAGTTCTATAAACTGTTGTAAAGGACAATACTATTTACAAAGGTATTACTCGACCGAGGCCAGTGGAGTTCTGCAGCCCGGAGCTCCACTTGTACTGCTCCTTTTTTTTTTTTTTTTTAACTCCTGAATTCGTATAGCGTCATCGCGATAGTTCACATTACGCCCGCGTCTTCTCTTGCCTCGGTTAGGTTATACTTTGTAACAATTTTAATAATGATGATAATAATAATAACAATAATAATAATTTATTATTAGAATATAACAACACATAACATTTGTAACAGTAAGCTTACATAAATTACAAAATAAGGAAAAGTAACAACATAAATACAGTAATTATAAAACATAGGTCACAGAAATACACTTGCCTGAAACTAATTAGATTACTATAAAAGAAACAATATTTAGATAAAACATTTAGAACACAATATTTCTATTTAATATAAACCCATCCCCAGTATGAGTAAAATTCATTACCGAGAAACAAAGATAATATCATATACTTAAATTGAATAGTACATTAAGCAACGAGCCTATAATGATAGTAGGCCTAATTAAGACGCAAGTATGGTTATTTATGAAACGAGCGCAAGCGAGTTTCATAATATTCATACGAGCGTCTTAATTATCATTATAGGCGAGTTTCATACGACTTTTTATGCTCGACCATATTTCTAACTTGAAATTATTCAGATGTATACATTTTGTTTGTATCTGACAAGATCGGAAGTGACCTTGTTCTAGGTCGTGAATTGTGAGATGTGCGCAGACGCAAAAGTATTGATTTTTTCCGAGGAACAATAATGTCATTGATCTTGATGTAATCCCGTTAAACTTGATATAACCTTTATTATTGAATTCGACATTGAAAAACGAGATGACAAATTGAATTTATTTGAATATTATTTACAATTAACGCTAATTATTATAATAACAGAACATATCCTTCTGCGACAGTATTGAATTTCCAGCCTCCTTGACTTTTCGCTAATTCTCTTTCGATTGCATATCCGAGAATAATCGATACTTGCGGTTTTATAACGGTACAAAGCTGACTTGTCATTGGCTGAACACCTGTAAGCTGAGTTGTCATTGGCTGAACACCTGTACTTTAATGAGTAAGTGTACTTTAATGACATGCATTAAAGGACTGCTACCAGGTGTATAATTACTACATTTCGGCATGGTTGAGCATAAAATAACTTAAATATTCTTTTTAGTAAGAACTTAATGTTAGTAAGAAGTAAAAATGACTTGATAATAAAACAGAATAAACTGAGAATCAAATGAATTAAAATGAAGTACTGGTATTTCAAATTAACAATATAACTTATTAAAAATATATAGTATGTTCAGTAGAATAATATATTAATATTGATTTGAATTGTGTTTTCTAAATATGTCCAATTTCTAATTTGGGTTTGTAAAGAATAATTTTTAAATATAGGTAGCGGTACTTAATTTTAAATTTTAGTCCATAATTAAGGCTGTATTTTTTGCCAGTAATATTGTGACGTATTTAAAATATTTCTACTATTAGGCTTTTTTTGGAAGGAATTTAATAATGTATATTTAAAAATTTGTTTTCGACATCGCAATCACTTCAAGTAGTGCTAACTCTCCCAGCTTCGGTTCTCGCAAGTACGAAATATCCAACTAGATCGGAAAAAGTAAACACCTCCGTCCAACATTCCGCTATCAGTTGACCTGTATCTTCCCATCGGGACCTGAACTTCGTCTAGTAATCGTATCACAGCTTAAAACAGCACAAAACAAAGAAAAAACAAGACACATGACTTAAATCCTTATGAAATGGAGATAAATGTATTTTTACGTGGTGTAATTAGAGTCAGATATGCTGAATTTGTAGTGGACGCAGCACTATTTTGATCATATCGGAGAAAAATTGAATTTATGTTAGTGAGAAGAATTGTAGATCAACAACCAACAATTTGTCTTGACAAAATATAGAACTGACAGGTATCCATGGAAAAATCATCTGTCTACATGCTTCAGGACAGAAATTATTCTTACTCGCCTGAGTGATCTGATCTTCAGATCTACCTCTACATTTTGCTTTTTGTGTGAAAGGAAGTCAGTCTAATATCTATGTATCGTTCATATATCATCCACATTCAGATAGACGGAATGACACTAGGGTAGCTCTTTGTAAACTCTCCGATACCTCGGAGACTTTCGAAAACATAAAAGTAAAGGGACAAAACAGATTCCAAAACACGGCTCTGAGCCATAGGCTGGTATTCCAGTGTTAAACGAGAACTTACAATTCTGTTGACTCAGGCTCCTTTCCTTGTATTGAATGCAATGATATTTGTTGTGGACAGCTTTGGTAGAGAAAGGTTTTTTTTTTTTTTTTTTTTTTTTGTAGTTTTCTTGTTTTTCTCAACCTTCTATTAAGGGGTTAGGTAGAGCTTACAGCAGTGAAATTTTGGAAATATTAAACATGTGTTTCCTCCATTACTGTATCTTGTACAATAATGAAAATTAGTATGCCAAAAACACTGTCCTTCTGCTATATGAAAAAAATATATTTTTAAGATTTTAAAAAATGATTTATATATATATATTTTTTTCAAAATCAAAAACGGTGGCAGTTCACTTTGCAGTGATGAAACGTTTCTCTCATAACTCAAAAACTATCCAACATTCTGTGGTGAAATATTTTCTGTACATTTATGCATGTCATATCTACAATATGATGCAAAATCACTTCTCTACCTTTGATAGAATGTCTGATAAAAAATAAATTCATTTTAAAAATAGTCAAATATCAGTATTTTCTTCTAGCACAAATTAAAAAATATATATATTATTTACTAAGGAATGTAGTTGAAAGAATATGATATTGTAAACATGAGTTTCAGCAATAAAATAAAAGAGAGAGAATATGAAAAAGTTTATGAGTTATGAGGGAAACGCTTCATTACTGCACCATTTTGAATTTTTAAAACATATATATAAATAATTTTTTAAGTCGTAAATATATATTTTTTCATATAGCAGATGGACAGTGTTTTACACATCGATGGCTGAGAACCAGACTGTTCTAAGTCCAACTTTTTATAAGAAAGAACTCTGTGTTTCATTGTGTTCCGATTCTTGTCTGCATATATGAATCGAACAAAATTATAAATATTCCTCTACATAAGGTTGCTATGAAGCTACTCCAAATTGTTTCATGAAGGTTTGAATGTCAGGAGCTTAAAATGGCTCTGTTGAAAAAAAAAATATCAAATTGTACTTGGAACAATCTGGTTCTGGACCATCGACATACCAATTTTCATTCTTGTACAAGATACAGTAATGGAGGAAAAAATGTTGAATATTTGAAAAAAAATTTACTGCTGTAAGCTGTATCTAACCCCTTAACACTTTCATCATCGCCAACACCATGGATCAGGCCAATTGTCTTGTTCCAACTCCTAAGTCATACCGCGCCATCTTGTCCATGGTCTTCCCTACTTCCGTCTTCCTCTAGATTTGTAGAAAAGTATGGTTTTCGCTAATTCTCTTTTTTGGCATGCATTGTAGATGATAATTTCAATTATATATGTATTGGTAGATTAAGTCTAAGATGGTCTAGGCCAGTCATGGTCAGCACTCGCTGAAATGAGTAACGTGTAAGAAGTGTATCGCAATATGCACCGTAATGCAGATGGGATAGGGAGAAAGCATACCCGCCAGCAGCCACGGATGCATGCTAGTGCAATGTCTTATCCGCGGGTAAGAGACGCTAGCCCGAAGGTGTACTGTGCTGACGACCGCTGGTCTAGGCATTTAATTGTTGTCTGATGGCATTATTAGTTTTATGATCTCTTACTGAGTATCCTGCCACAGAACAAATGTATTTAATTTCTGCAAATTCTATTCTTCTTAATTTATTGGGCTGTTGTGGGTGCAGAGACGAGTAGGCCTAATTATAATGGAATCTCTATGGCGTTGTACAACTTTATTAGCATTTTATAAATCTGACTTTCAGGTATAGCTCCCTGTAAAGCTGACTTGAATAATTTCAAGTAAAAAAATTGTTCAAATGTTAGACACACAGTAACTGTGCACTCAGTGCTGGACTCTGATGTCCTGTCAAACCACCTGAGGTATGTGAGGAAAAATTGAACCGGGATCTGGGGCAGTTCCTGGGTTGCTCAGTCGGTAAAGCTTTGGCTCACTCACGAAGATCCCGAGTTCAATATGCGGCCCTGGAACCTGGAACAAATTTTCCCTTGAAATTATTTAGTATATATTTCTTTCCGTACTTTTTGTTTCTGTGCCCTTTCTATGTGCGACATTAAAACCTAAACATTTAAATTCGCTAATCTGCTGATTATTTTACCATTTATCACATTTTTTGCTTTTATTTGAAATAAAACATTTCTTTAAACTCCATACCTTTGTTTTCTCAGTTGAAATCGTAAATTAAATTCTCTGGCAACATGGTTTAATTTTTGGACTGTTGTTTGAAGTTCGTCTTCGGTTCTACTTATGATGAGCTGATCATCTACAAATAATAGAGTCATCAAATTATTTCTGTTTGTTATAGTGTTTTTACGTTCATCTATTATTTCTTTATGACTTAGTCCATATAAACGTTAAATAAAATCAGCGATAAAGGACATTTTTCTTTTACTCCTTGATTGATTCTTCGTTGATAGCGATCCAGTTTAAACTGTTTTTATCATGTTATTATTTCTATAAAATGATTGAAATACTTGAATCAGACTTCCATTTATCAACATATTATTTATTGACTCCGAAAAAGCGTTCGATAAAGTGCAGAAGAATTTATTATGGAAAACATAGAAAAATATAGGAATCCCGCAGGAGTTCTTTTACATACCACTAAATCTATTGACATGAGCCTGTCGCATTTAAGCACGATAAAATGTCATCGACCTGGGCCGGGATCGAACCCGCAACTTCGAGCAAGGAAGGTCAGCATTATACCGACTGCGCCACCTAGACCGACTGTACCGTAGATGTTTCCAACGAAAATAACTGTTTGTGCTTAATTTTTTTATTTATTATTTTAGCTATAATAAATCAAATAGCTATTTACTTTGATTTAATTCTGAAGAGTATTGATTATAAAATTTTTAAATTTAACATAATGTGTTGTCTCTCATTACAAGGACATTGAAAATGGTTACTAGAAAATTCACTTTCTCCGCGCGTCAAATCTCACATTATTATTTAATTATTATTTTATACTCCATACCTCTTCAGTGTGTCTCAAAATAACACGAATGTCTCAATCGATTCGTTAATAACATCTTCATACCCGACAAATTATGCGTAAATCCGTAAAATTCTATGTTTGTCATGTGTTATGGTGCTTTTATGGGAGAGAATTAAATAACATAAAGACTTGTCCACATGTGTACAGATTTCCGAGTGCTGGATCCATAATGGTATACGATAGGAGGCAGTAAAATGAAAACCAATGTATGAACAATGGATTATAATGTATGCTGGATTTCATTAACGCCTTTTCATTCTTTAGTCGTACTCACAGCGAAACTACGTCTTCTATCCACTCCTACAGTAACGTACGGTTTAAGGGATTAAGTACAGCTTACAGCAGTAAAATTTTTGGAAATATTCAAAATTTTTTTCCTCCATTACTTATCTTGTACAATAATGAAAATTGGTATGTGTGAAACACTGTCCTTCTGCTATATGAAAAAAATTACGGTTTAAAAAAATTATTTATATATACATTTTTTTTTAGAATTCAAAATGGTGGCAGTTTACTGTGCAGTGATGAAGCGTTTCCCTCATAACTCATAAACTTGTTAACTTTATCATGTTATCTCTCTTTTATTTTATTGCTGAAACTCATGTTTACAATATCATGCTCTTTCAACTATATTCCTTAATAAATCATATTTTTTTCTCATGCGTTAGAAGAAAATTCTGACATTTGACCATTTTTTAAATGAATTTATTTTTTATCAGATAATCTATCAAAGGTAGAGATGTGATGTAGACATGACATACATAAATACACACAAGAAATTTCATCACATTATGTTGGATAGTTTTTGAGTTATGTGGGATATACTTCATCACTGCACAGTGAAATGAATTTTGAAAAAAAAAATGTAAATAATTTGTTTTAATTGTAAAAATATTTTTTTCATGTAGCAGAAGGACAGTGTTTTACACTTACTAATTTTCATTATTGTAAAAGATACAGTAATGGAGGAAAAAATGTTTGAATATTTGCAAAATTTTACTGCTGTAAGCTGTACCTAACCCCTTAATTCGCCTGCCTATATTGTGTATTCTGATTTTCATTGGTGTTCATGCTAGAGTAGTAGCTACACAATTAGAACTGGTTTGCGATGTATGCCAACATTTCAGAGGTGCAACGGCACGCCACTGCTCGTAGGAATGGCTATCTGTTTGTTTGTTGTAAACTAACTAGCAGCTAAACTAGCATAGTAGTGGAAGGGGATGAAATATTGTAAACACTGCTTCATACAAAAAGGTTAATTAATTTTAATAGCCCATAAATAATAACTACAGGGACATCATTTTATTTTTACTTCAATTTTTATTGTAACTGAGTTTTTGAATGTACTTCACTCCCACCCCTTCTACTAAGGAAGTTCCAACTCCACACAGAACCAAGACCGCAGATAGTAAGCAGTACTGAGTTACTGAGTATAGTACGTTCCAGAAATATGTTCGCATTTTCCAGTGACGAAAGAGCTTTCAATATTGAATCTTATTTTTGCACAGGTACTGTCCGTTTGCCTACGTCGCATCCCGATTTCCCCCACCTGCTTCTGCTCGCCCCTCTGTAATAGCTGGGCTGTCTTAGCTCTTTTCTGAAAACATTAATTTCTCTTAGGAATTGCACGTTTACGTAATATTATACAGCTGTTTAATTTAACTTAAATAAAAGGGCCTCGTTAAGTAATTAACTGTCACGTGATTTCCTCCCTTTCTACAATCCTGCGGCATAACCACTTGGACGGACAGTAGATAGCATGTTTGAGTAATTTTATATTTTCAGGTCGGGCAGAAGTGAAGATTGAATTCACAGTACGTAGAGTAGGTACAGAATTATTTCAACATGAGTTACTAGTACGAAGGACGAAACTGGCAATTGGAATTAGATGCAATAGTCTATAGTGCGATAATATGCACAAAAGAACTGAAGCCTGTATCGAAATGAACGGCCACCATTTTCAAACTTGTGTTTAAATATTCATATTATGATTATTTTTCAATTTAACTTCTTTCTCTATATTGTACGCTAATGTGCTGTAGACAGTACACACTGCATAATGAATATTTCGCATGGATAACTCACTTCGTGAGTAAAAACACTTATTCTTAATACAGTACTGTACTTTGATTAAAGAAAAACCTAATGGCAATTATCAAACTCAAAATCGCGATATTTCCTAGTTTACGTAAATGGATGAACTACTTTTCTTCCATCCTATACCTAGTAGAGTGATTTGTGTTTTACGCCAGTATCATCGAACTCCAGTCTTGGAGGGGGGAGCAAGCGGTGTTTCCGGTTCTCTAAAGGTATAGACAGGTTAATATTAAAAATGTTAGTAAAAATAAAATGATGTCCCTGTATAAGTAAATAAAAATAACAGATATAATATCAGATATACCGAATTTCACGGTAAAACGGCGACATTAATGGAATTGACTATATCATTTCAGACAGGTGACGACATACGATATCAACGTGAAAGCGATTATAAGTGAAACATATAAAAGACGAATGTCTGGTAATCCCTTTGCGATTCCACGGACTCTTCTCATTAAAATACCGGACATTTCTATCGATGCTGCAGAACAGCCCGCATGCGTACGTAGTTAAATAACCAGATTTGAGAGTCTTCAGCATAGTCCACTCTTACATTGAATCACACTGTCTGTTACTTAGTATGTAGAAGTGACTGTACTTTCGGTTTGGGTTTTTAACGAAGTTCTTGTTTTTGTGCAGGCTCTACTAACCGGACAGCCAACCAATCGTTACGCTGCTGGCAACCGCAGCGGCAGTGAAAGCTTCTTTGCAGTCAGATAACAAAGGTAGGTACACTAATTGATCATCATACTCTTCCAAGTTCTCTTTTTATAGCAACTTCCATTTCGGAGACAAGAGAGAGAAAAGGGATCCAACAGACTACGCGCCGATATTAATTAGAAGCCGATATGTCAGTTTCTCGCTAATTAATCCTTGCTAATAGGGACCATTAATATTCACCAACTTTATTTCAAGAGTTTTCGTTCGATAATTGCATCGTCGACAACTTAAAGGGCATGTATTAGTTTATCAGTGAAACTGAACCAATAATCCATACGGGGGCAGCGTTGTTGACACGACTTTTTAGTTGGTCTCTAATGCTTATGAAATCCACCGCTGTGGAGTAACGGTTAGCATGCCTGACCGTGAAACGAGCGGGTCCAGATTTAAATTCTGGTTGAAACGAGCTGAGGTTTTCCCGACATTTTCCCTCAACCCTTTAAGAGAAAATCCTGGGTAACATTCGGCGCTGGTCCTTGGAATCATTTCGGCGGCATTATCACCTTCATCTCACTCAGAAGCTAGATAACCATAGCAGTTGAAAAATTGTCGTAAAATAACTAAGTCCACACCTGTGAAGTGACGGTTAGCGCACCTGGCAGCGAAACCAGGTGGCCGGGTTCGAATCCCGGTCGGGGCAAGTTACCTGGTTGAGATTTTTTCCGGAGTTTTCCCTCAATCCAATATGAGCAAATTCTGGGTAACTATCGGTGCTGGACCCCGGACTCATTTCACCGTCATTATCACCATCTTATTCAGACGGTAAATAGGCCCTATCCTAAGATGTTGATACAGCGTCGTAAAAGAACCTACTTCAAAATAATAAAATAAGCAATTATAAAATGTTTATGGAAATGATCCACTGAGAACTTTATTTTTAGTAGATTATTTTACGACGCTGTATCAACATTTCAGGTTATTTAGCGTCTGAATGAAATAAAGGTAAATGTAAAGCCGTGGGACTGAAGCCGGATGGTCTATGGCGAGTCTGTGGCGAGTCCTTGGCATCAACCCCTTTGATTTGATTAGCCCCCTTTGATTTGATTACCTGGTTGGGGTTTTCCGAGGTTTTCCCCAACCTAAAGGCAAATGCCGGGTAATATTTTGGCGAATCCTCGGACCTCACCTCATCTCACTACATCTCGCCAAAATATTGTAAAAAATTGCACAAAATTGTAAAAATTGTAGAAAATTACTAAATTGTAAAACTATAAAAATTTGTAAAAATTGTAATTGTAATATTGTAAAATTTTTACTTGTTCCACATCTTAAAGCTTCATTGCTCATGTAAGATTTATGGAATAAAATGAATGAATGAATGAATGAATGAATGAATGCTGGTGAAATGACTCCAGCACCGATAGTTACCCAGCATTTGCTCATATTGGGTTGAGGGAAAACTCCAGAAAAATCCTCAACCAGGAAACTTGCCCCGATCGGGATTCGAACCCGGGACACCTGGGTTTGCGTCCTGCCGCCAAACGCGCTAACCGTTACAATACAGATGTGGATGTGAGAACTTTTTAAGACACATTAATAATTCTCAGTTCAGCTGATATCTTCTTATTAAGATAGCTTCAG
This sequence comes from Periplaneta americana, assembly GCF_040183065.1. Classification (NCBI taxonomy): domain Eukaryota; kingdom Metazoa; phylum Arthropoda; class Insecta; order Blattodea; family Blattidae; genus Periplaneta; species Periplaneta americana. The sequence goes on along the minus strand of NC_091128.1, from coordinate 125,784,693 downwards.
TTCGCTCTCGGGCATACTCAATGTAAATTATCATAATTCAATTACCAATCCTTTTTAACATATTTTTTAGATCAAGCTCTTAGTGAGTGGTATAAAAATGTTCTGGAATGGTTCTACCTATAAATAAGAACACATTATATTCCCTGTTATTTGTAGGTTTTATTTACAGGAGAATAAGGTATGACCTATATGTTGAACAAATTAATCGAAGAATATACGAAATGGGGTTTGAATATTAATTTACAAAAATTAGAATATATTTGCATGGGAAAAGAGTAAATGAATTACTCATTGAAACGGAAAAAATTAGAAAGTGTCTTTTAAATATCTAGGGTCAGTTATTACAAATACAAGATCATGTGAAAGAGATATACAAACAAAAATTGCTTTGGCAAAGATTGCCACCATAGGCCTACATGGAGTAATTTGGACAAAAATATTAAAAAATAAACCAAAATTAAAATTTATCAGAGTATTATACAGAATGTTTTATTGTACGAAATTGGAACTTGGGTTTCAACTGATCAACAAATAAATAAAATTATTAAGCGTGTTAAAATATTAGTCGTTATTCAACAGTGTTTTCCATAAATAATTTAAATGTATACTTAAAATTACGATATTACAGTATTAAAACACTTTAAGAACATTTTAAAAATAAAATTAGGACTGCCGAATTTTACTATTTGAGAAGAAATTTACAAAAGAAACGACAAGATAAAATTAGAAATTAAATATTTTGGAAAATGAAAATTAAATATCTATTATAAAAATAATACAAAATCAAAATCTTAAATGGTATGGCAATATGCAAAGAATGGGGAATGAAAAATGGCCCAAAATTATTTTTGATTGGGCACCATCAGGAAAGAATAAACGTGGAAGACCAGGATTCAAATGGAAAATCCATGTCAGAACTATAATGCAAGACAGAGAATCAAAAAGAAGGAGACTGGAACGATAGGACCAGATGGTCACTGAAGACGGCAAAATGATTAAGGGGGAAAAACCGAAGGGAAAAAAGAAGAATCATCAAATTCAGTATTCATATAGTATATTAGGTCTGTGTATGTTAGGGTTTTAGTTTACACAACATGATTTCAATAACGTAATTTAAATAAGAGATGATGGAATTGTAAACATTGAAATACAACAGTAAATATGGACTTAAAAACAATTGCAGCTCTCTAAATTTATCACGATGTAGGATGCCCACCTGTCCCATACATTGGCCGAAATTTCATGAAAGAATTTCTTTCCACGTGAGGAATCAATCCAGCTCTCATTCGCGTTGCTAATACTAGACCTGACGTCTTATTTTACGCAGCTACACAAGACCAAACAATACGTAATAAATTAGCGGCACAGTTGTGAAAGCTGGTTTTATAGGTCGTAACTAAGATTTTGACTCAATGTCAGTCGAATATTTATGTGTTTAAATTGTTTTGGCAGATATAAACAAAATCTCCATCTGAAGAATCTCGTAATTTCTCGTGATGTCAGCATAGACTTTTGTAACTGAGAAGTCCAATCTGCTCATTGCTGATATAGCCGTCACTCTTTAGTATTGACATGTTTTAACCTAGGTGATTTTTATTTTGCCGAACAGATGTATTTCCTAACTACGAGTTTTTGTTGAAGTAAAATAATGGTTGATCTTTCTATTTCTATCCCCAACTTTTATCATGAAGCTAAGACGTGCATTAATTTTCACGTAACACTCACTCACTCACAAATACTCTCTCTATCTCTCTCTCGGGTGTTCGTCATTCATCCATAGGTCATAGACTATAAAGCCAGATGCGTAGACCAATTTAACGAAAGAGTCCTTTCACGGAGTGCGGCATAGGAGACTGGTCTACGCAACACACGCATTGGAAGATGATGATGGAGATTTGTTGGGATGCCACAAAGAAACCGGAGCTATCGGAGAAAATACCTGTGTTATCTGGACCAAGGGCTTGCCCAACGTAAATCATAAATCGGCGGTACGTCGGGAATCGAATCCACAAGATAATGAGTCCAGAACTCTGGTCACTAGACCGCCGTGACGGCTCTATATTTCACGACTAATGACTCGCGTTTTTAGCAATCAGTTCTATAAGCTATTTTGAGCATAAAATATCATATGAACTTTGAGTCCGATATTATCAACCGTTGAGCAGTTACAGCTGATTGAATCCTACGAAAGTAGCAGTGATTTTTGAGCAGAGCTAAGAATAATAATCAATTGAAGTGCACAGAAATATTAATTGAAAGTACTGTATTATTCATAAAATAAACCTATCTCACCTTGGAAGCAGATTTTCGGATATTCCTCCTCCACTTCAATGCATTTGGCCGCAAGGATGTGTGTGGCGCGCGGCGTACATAGCGTTCCGTACTTCGGCACGGCTATCCCTTATGAGAGAAGATGATACTCACCAAACCTATCTCCCCTTCTATCCCGTACTTCACATCACAGCACAATTCTCCCTTTACTTTATGTTCCAACTCTGTATTACGATGCAAGCAACTCCAAACACTGATTCACAGTATGACGTTTTTACGAATAACTTTCAAATTAATGATATAATCGCTCATAATGACATTTCATGCTCAAAATATGTATGTATGCATGCATGCATGCATGCATGTATGTATGTATGTATGTATGTATGTATGTATGTATGTATGTATGTATGTATGCGTGTATATGTGTATGTACGTACGTATAACACTTTTATATCAGCTACTCAACTTTTGTTCGAATGTCTGCGATGACGAAGTTGTATTTTTTATGGGAGAGGCCAAGTTGAGAGGATTTTTCTAGGGATTCTCCACTGACACTCTCCTTAATCCTCCTACTTTCATTATCATCTCCGTCTCGAAAAATAGGGCAACAGTTGTGTATGCGTGTCGTCGAATCGACCGTGCGCCTGGGCGGTTGTTCTTTGTGGTTTGTCAAACGATTGCAAGATAGCAGTGGTTGTGGATTATGGACGACTCAGATCTGCATAAGAGGCACCGCGGTCCTGCAAGTTGTTTCTTTCCCCACGGAACATGAAGACTCCTGTCTTCTGTGAATTACGGCAGACGACTACCAGTAATTATGATGTACGGTTTTTAATTGTTGCAGAAGAATGCTGATGCTAGAGTCAGCTTAGCGGGTAGCATAATCTGCAGGAAATTCACTCTAAGCAGCCGGCGTAGTTCTGTTGGCTAAGGCGCTTTCCTACCGGAGTCGCACTAGGGTGCTGGTTCGATTCCCACTTGGGCTGACTGGCTGGTTGGGTTTTTCCAAGGTTTTTCCCAATCTTAAGGTGGATGTCAGTAATCTATGGCGAATTTTCGACCTCAACTCGTCAAATACCATCTCGCTATCACAAATCCCATCGAGGTTAAATAACCTAGTATTTGATACAGGGTCGCTAAATAACCAACGAAAAAGTAATTCTATGGTGTGTACATACAAAGCCTACTTGGGCTAAATTGTTCAGGGATTCCTTATGTCCCGCCCGATAAACACTAGGTCTCGCAAGCAGGGAATACCGACGGAAGGAATGCGAATCAAACAATGCGATAAGGAAGAGCGGGCGACAGGAAAGGTCACGAGATAGCTTGAATGATATTCAAGAGTACAGTCGGAATAGAAATGACACCGATAGAATCAGTCTTGCGTTGTGATAGTTACATTACGACTTTAGTTTGTTCTATTGAATGCAAATACGTGTCTTGTATTGCACAGTATTATTATTTCATTCGTAAACATATATTGCGCGTTTAATTAGCTTCGAATTTTTCTCCTGCTACGTTCTTTATTTCCACAGCAATATCCTCATCTCTTCATCTTCTTGGAAGAGACAGTACTTCCATCGGTCCACACCTCTCCTCCCTCGGCGTGCCTACATACACACGTCAAAACACACAGCAACGCCACCATTGCTTTTCGGTAATCGTTTCTTGCGCGAGCTATATTTTGAGAATTCGCCATTTTATATTATCTGACATTCGCCATAGAGTAAAAAAAAAAAAATACGAAAAGAATTAAACTAGGTAATCGCTTCAAGTGAAAATTGAAATCGCGCTCGAACACAGCCTTGGAATAGAGTTAGTTACTTCCGAGCTATGCCATGATCTTGTTTCATATTGTTTCGACCTTAAAGTTCATCTTCTCCTGCAGTTTAAATATCTTTAAATGTCTGCTGCTAATTGATCCCGAGCCCGTTGCCTTTATAGAGGGAAGCTCTAGGCCCACCACTTGAGCCAGAGCGAAGGATAACCCGTGTTCGAAATTACATGTAAATACCAAGTTGATTACACTGTCGGCCGAAGTCAAGATACGCAGATCCTTAACAAGCAAAACGGACATTAAGGGAGAGTGAAATTACGTGTGTAATTCACATCTGTCAGTGGGATTGTTTTCAAGTGCATACATCCTGCGGTGGAGTTGATGTGACCCACTCTTGTTGGCGGAGTGGGATCGATAGATAGTGCCCAGCCTGCCGGTAGTTACACAGTATATAATCCGGGCGGCCCGTCGCATTCCGGGCACGTCTCTTAGGTGACCGCCGACGTCGCCGACGGCTCTTGGATGCCGGACCACCGCCCCGGTGGACAAACGCTCTCACTCCCCTCCGCCGTAATGCGTAGAAAACATCTTCAGTTTATACCAAACCACTAGACATGTTACCGCATGTCAAACACAACAAGACAGGGCACTGGACGTTCTCACGTTGCAATTGAAGTGCGTTGCCATTTCGATTAAATGTCACCACAAATACGAAGAAGCGCCTTCTTTCTCCCTCATGAGAATTGTAGACTTACCCGATGCTCGTTTCGTCTGCACTTAAAAGAAGCAGATTCTTTACGAAGTCATTCCACTTTGGCTTCATGTTCATCAGAAAACTATGGATGTCATTGCCTATTATGGAAGCCGCATTTTTAACCTTAAACGTTTACGCTTGGGGATCAATTCGATAAAATGTAGTCACTTTCTTAGTAGCGACAATTAGTTACGTCACACTATTCTGACGTCATTTGCTTGGAGGCAATTCAGAGCATAGGTCTACATAAACAACATAGAAAAACCTCCATCTCAATGTATACTTTCGAGGGACTATTGAAATTTATAAGCGAATATAGAAGCCAATAGTGGCAAAAAAAAAAAAAAAAGAATTATGTACGTCTCATGTTACACAATCCGATCGGTATTACAGGTATCAAACCAACAATATTATTATTATTATTATTATTATTATTATCATTGCACAGTACTAGAAAGAAGGAAACAGGCAAAATTGAAATTCTTACAGTATCCAGTTGTGGCGAATAAAGATACTTATTTCAATGAAAGACGGGAAAATAGTTGTACTGTACACTTAGGAATAAAAAGAGAGATTACTTGAAGGAAAAACTCAATGAGGTAGAAACAAGTAGTACGAATGAAAACATTAGAGATTTATATAACAGCATAAAGGAATTTAAGAATGGATATCAGGCAAGGGTAAATGTGGTGAAGGATGAGAATGGTGACTTGCTTGCAGATTCTCATTCAATCCTGAACAAATGGAAAACTATTTTGGGCAACTACTAAATGTATGTGGCCAAATAGAAATGTTCGGGACGAAATTGAAATACAAACTGATGAGCCATTTATACCCGAACCTACACTTTCTGATATCGAAATTGCAATAGAAAAACTGAAAATTGCAAGTCTCCAGGTATCGATTAAATTCCAGCAGAATTAATACAAGAGGGTGGAAGCGCATTATCTAGCGAAATTTATAAGCTTATACTTACTATTTGGAAAGAGGAAATTGTACCAGAACAATGGAAGGAATCCATAATTGTACCTATCTTTAAGAAGAGGGACAATACTAACTGTAATAACTTTCGAGGAATATTACTTTTGTTGACGTCGTACAAAATTTTGTCCAATATATATATATATATATATATATATATATATATATATATATATATATATACACACACACACACACACACACACACACACCTTTTTTTTTTTTTTTTGAGAGTTCAAAATTACATTTGTTGCGCATCTCAAGATATTAACTACATAACTTCAGTGGAGATCGTGTTTGGATTGCGTAAGTATTTAATATTATATTATTTAATATATTTAATATATTTCAGTAAATGTATCACCTTAGCTCGAATAGTTTTCTCATTGCATGTATGGCCAAAATGTGGTGGATCCAGAAAATAAAGGGGTTGGCTCCTGAAAATTTTTAGTTTTACCAAACGGTAGTAACAAGATGGTCTTTTATTGCATATAAGCTGCCTTTAAATATATACTTCGTTATTGTAGTTATTAAATCCAAGTGGTATTTTGTACATGAGTTCTATTCCTGTTTTACACCGACTTATAGACACGGATACACGAATAGATGATGTAAACACACAGTAACCGGAGCGTGTGAGGAGAGACCGCAGCGTGAAGCTAATAGGCTCGAGGTACATCTAACTTGTATTCAAAGCAATTAAACACAGGGCTCTAATTATGACGCAAACAAGTTACAAGACTGGTTAACAGTGTGACGTATGAAATTTTACAAATAAGTGAAAAACTAATGACAATTTATTATGTTCATATTACTTTTTTTTACTTGAAATAGCCTATAAAATCGATTCCAAAAGCCCGGCCATAATTTATTAATTACCCTATATGTTAAATAAAGAAATACAAGAAAAATTTAGTTATTAATAATAAAACACAATTTATTTCACACTCAATCAAATTCATAAACCTTATAAATAAGAATAAATTCCTTAAAATCTAAATGTCACAATAACACCCAACCGACAGCAAACTCGTAAATGTTTCTCGCAATTACAGTGGTACCATGAATTCTTCGTATTAGCTATAAATTGTAAACTTTATTTACGAATCGACCCCTGGGTCATAATGCAGCCGGACGGATTAGGTCATTCAGGAACCCACGACCTTCGCATTTATAGCTTAGTGACAACCATTGCAATATCGCGCGCTTCAGACGGTAATGCGTTTGTGTAGTGCCAAATATTTCAGATATTGATTAGTGATGTCAACTATAATTTAACACACACGTAGGCCTACAGATTGTCTGAGTGACTATGTTACAAAATTGTAGGGAGGGTGAATTGCTTGCTCCTTGATAATGGAAAAATACTGCGATTACTAGTTATAGTATGTAATAGTTGTCAATAAAATACCAGTAATCCAAGAAAATCTCATTTAATTCCCTTACATCAGCCTAGCGCAGCAGATCAATAACACTCCGCAAGATTTCTCTGATTATTGAATGACTATTACTGAGATAATACACAATGTTTGCGTACTCTGATTACATTTAAAACTTACACTCAACAACAAGAATTTTACTCCGACTTAAAACAATGTGTCCCTTATGGTTTGTTGTGCGCTGAATCCGAAAATTCATCTCTTTTCTTCATATCAAGTAAGGGTTTTAAGATATACTATGATTTCACTTTTCGATAAGCGCTCCTCCAGGAAACATCTGGCGCGGGTTGGGGGTATAAACCAAAACAAAAGCTAATGCGTTTTATGAGTTTATGACTTATTTACGGTTTCTTATGTTTGTTGGCAAGTTATTTTGTACTTATAATAAATAAACAGATATAGGTCCCTTCCTATTAAGTAAATTTCAAAACAGTTCAAAGTGAAGTCTATGCAATGAACAAACAAGGTTGTGGTTTTCAGTATTTAAAGGAAAAGTTTACCAGTTTGAGTGAAGGCAAATTAAAAGAGGACATTTTCATCGGTCCACAAATTCACAAAGTAATGGCTGACCCTTTGTTTGAGGAAAAAATTTCCGTTACATAAAGAATGGCATGGCGCGCTTTCAAAGACGTTTGCTCAAATTTTCTTGGAAATTCTAGGCAGAGAACTACATAGAACTTGTTGTGAAAACCATGTTAAGTGCATATGACAAAATTGATTGTAATATGTCTCTCAAAATACACTTTTTACATTCTCATTTGGGTTTGTTTCCTCCTAACTTTGGAACAGTAAACGACGAGCATGGGGAAAGATTTCATCAAGAAATATCTGAAATGGAAAGGCGATATCAATGAAAATCACCATCCAGCATGCTTGCAGACTATTGTTGGTTCCTTGTACAATACAGTCCCGGGTCTAGTTATAAAAGAAGTCATACAGAAAATTATTTTAAATGTAAATTCAAATTTTGAGATTTTTCTCATTATACGCATTAAATATTTTACTATTGTGTTTTAAACTATGTAACATCATGTTTGTATCCAGTACACATTTTTCAAGTATTATGAGGAATTTTGAATCCCTAGTGTGTAGTAATTTTATCAGTAGCAGTGAAAAATTAAAAACAAATAAGTTTTGTCATAAAATATTCAATTCATTTTCCCCGTAAAATGGTATATGATGGGGCAATTTGAATTTTAAATTCAGATTTAGGGCACACATATTAGTAATATTCACCTATTTTTATTTCGGAGCAAGACAAAAAGTAAAAATTTGTTGTAGTGGTAGAACGATTTATGGACTAGATAGTAGAGCTTAAATAAACGTGGTATATCATTTTTTTCAAGGTTATAATTTTAAATTTTGGTAAATTGCTCAAATGACGCACTCCAATTCCTTTACAGGCGTTGTGATGTCGTATAAGGGATGCGCATTCATACTAATATATGTGATATCTTTCTTATGGTGTATTAGGCAACTGATCCTAACTATATATTCCTGTATAGCATTTCCATGTGCATTGTAACATCTCAGTAATAGACGTCACTTTGTCAGTTAACACATATTTCTCTTCCTTATTACAATATCTTACCTGACTTTACTTTGAAGTGCGCTTTGAGCACATACACATTTTACCATTTATATCAATGTCATATTTTAAGTTGTACTGCGGGCCTTGTATTCAGAATTTGTAACTTGTTCTAAAAATAGCAATGTACAGGTTTAACCTGTCTACTCATAATTCTTGTTATTAGCCCTAATTAAGCTGTCACTCTCTAAAGGCGCACCTTCAACTGAACGACGCCAACAGCGATGTGAGAAACGTGGAGCACGCAAAGGATCTCAAATAATTTTCGTGCTCGTAGACATTAACGTGAATCACAAAGAGTTGTTGTTTCTGTAGTTAAAAGTGAATAAGACTTTTATTTTAAAGATTTGTATAGCAGCATAAAAAACTCCAACAAATTACCTGTTATACGATGAAAGAGTAATGGAACGGAGAAAAATTCTCTCCGGCGCCGGGATTTGAACCCGGGTTTTCAGCTCTACGTGCTGATGCTTTATCCACTAAGCCACACCGGATACAACTCCGACGCCGGTTAGAATCGTCTCAGATTAAGCTCCAACTCTTGGGTTCCCTCTATTGGCCGCCCTCTGCACTACGCCATAGATGTCTATGAACCCAGGACCGAAGTCCACACATGTGCTGAGGTGCACTCGATATGAGTGACTAGTTGGCCGGGATCCGACGGAATAAGCGCCGTCTAGTCACTCATATCGAGTGCACCTCAGCACATGTGTGGACTTCGGTCCTGGGTTCATAGACATCTATGGCGTAGTGCAGAGGGCGGCCAATGGAGGGAACCCAAGAGTTGGAGCTTAATCTGAGACGATTCTAACCGGCGTCGGAGTTGTATCCGGTGTGGCTTAGTGGATAAAGCATCAGCACGTAGAGCTGAAAACCCGGGTTCAAATCCCGGCGCCGGAGAGAATTTTTCTCCGTTCCATTACTCTTTCATCGTATGATGACGCAGAATATCTGCATGGAAATATCATATGTACTTCGGTACATTAAAATAAAATAATATATAAATTACCTGTTGTTTAGTCAACTATCCGAGGACAGGTCTTAGGACCGATTCCACCAAACTTATTTAATTTTTAATTGATACCTACTTAAAACCTTTTTAATTAACATTTTAAGGAATAATGGATTTCACTAACACAAATTGGGTTTTAAGCTTTCATTAAACGACATTTAAGTTACTTGGGCAATATTTGACCATTTAAATAATTAATCCTGCATTAACGACAATAATTTTCTTCATGGCGAGGACAAAGATGGACATGATATTTTAAAATGATGATTTCTTATCAAGATGGGTGAGGATAATTTCCGAAAGATAAAATTATTTTAATCTAATAAAAAAAAAGATTTGAAAATGCGGTTTAGGCTAAGCAAGAAGTAAGCATTGTATGTTTTGAATAGTACAGAAGGTGATTTAAAATTTTCAGCTGATAGTTAAATACTTCATAATTATTTAAATGATGCATTTATTGAATAAACGTTTAATCAATTTTCGATTGCTTAAAATACAGCAACTGAAGTAATATGAAAAACAAATTTGTCATGTAAGCCTAATATTACATTTGAAGGCATTGGAATAGCACAAATTCATTAAGTCTTTTCATTTTGCTTGTTGCATAATATTTCCTTGCGTCTACTATAATTATCATATTATCGCCTTTTCTTTTCAATATTGCTGAAGACAATGGACGAGGTTTCTTGCATTGAAGTCTCTTTCTACTTATTTCCAACCTTTCTTCTTTTTTTCTGAAGTATGCGCATCCGTCTTTATGTTTCCGATGATTTTAATATGTTTTGAAGTTATCTCTATTTATGATGATATCACAGTCTAATATATACAGTCACGAAGCTTGAGTTGATGAGGGTACTGGAAACAATAGACTGTGCAGGTACTATTTCGCATTGTCTGTGATGAGCAGAGTCCGTGGATATACCAGAGTAGCGCAATCACCGAGTCGGCCGCCATTGTTAGTCCTTTTCAACACGCTAGGGATAGGAATATTTAAAGTAAAACCACAGTCTACTATATACAGTCACGAAGCTTGAGTTTTGAGGGTGCTAGAAACAATAGACTGTGACGGTACTATTTTTCATTGCCTGTAATGAGGCGATATTAGCGAACCTAGTGGTGAGCAACTACCTAATGTTTGCATATTTACTACGTATTGAGCTTCGCGACTGTATATACTAGACTGTGGTAAAACTCAGATACAGTATTTTTAATTTGAAGGGCAAAAACTTCTAAAGGATATTCTTACATTTTAGAACATTATTGTCAGTCAACATACTAATGTATAAAAACTTTATTTAATAATTATTACAGCATAAATATACATTTAAATGTTAAACACACTCCTTCATAAACGTCACAGTTATAGGTATTACAGCAGCATGAACTTAATAAATTACAAGTAACAAATGAAAACAACAATGTTGCAAATAAAATAACAATAAATCTAAACATTTCCAACTGCATTCCTCGTTCAAACTCTCCGATTTCCGCATATAAGGGGACACTATACTGAAATTTCTCGTTCATTACTTTTAAGAGTTCACAACAGTGAAATGAATAACTACCATACTTACGAAGCTAGAGTCATCAAATTTTGTCACTAGTATATCTGCTTAATAGTGACAAGTGTACAAAATTGCATGCACCTATGATACTGGTTTGCATTTTATTAATTATTTTATTGCAATATTGAACTGCTTTATATAAAAAGTCGCTTGCACTACAATTGACATTATTCTTAAGTGATTTTCACTTATATGGCTCCTTACATACATGGAATCAAAGCTTACTATAAGGTTTTTCTGTAAAATTAATAAGTAAATTACTAGAATTTTTTATTATAAAAAATAAAAAAAATAAGTCATAAAAATTCCTAGTAATTTACCTATTCGATGAACAGAAAATTCCAATAGTAATGTTTGTTCCAATGTATATAAAGAGTCTTATAAGTGAATATCAATGAAAAATAATGTAAATTGTGACGCAAGGGACTTTTTGCATTAGGAAATACACTATATATTTAAGTTATTAATAAAATGCAAACCACTTATCATAGAGAGAGAGAGACGAAATTTTGTACATGTGTTATTATCAACCAGATATTCTAGTGATAAACATTTTGTGAGTTTAGCTTTAAAAATATGGAAGTTATTAATTTCAGTATAATGTCCCCAAGGATACACTGATGTGAGATTTTGTCATTTTTGGTAAAAAAAAATCGTTTGTTTGTTTTTATCTTTAAAAATTCATTTATGCTCTAAAGATGGCCTCTGCCAATTTTCATGACCACGCGACCGGTCTATCAGCTGTTTAGGGTCACATTTTTAAAAAGGCTGCGGGCTCTGACTGTTAATTTAAATTCTCCGTCCACGACCTCCACTCTGAATTCTGCGACCATTTTGGAAATTACGCTAGGCTATATTTCATACATTATTTATTATACTAGATTTCCGATTGAGCCAGTGTAGCTTCTCGACTTCTCGAAATTTCATAGCTCTACCTACAACAGTTTAGAACATTGAAATTTCACATCTGTCTAACCTTAATAGGTTTTCTAGTTTCTACGGTCTTTGTATTTTCCAATCGAGCCAAACAATACAATCTTGTCTCAAGAATGAATTCAGAACTTCACAAATATATTATGTCATTCTTGCAAATAGCAAATAGGATTAAATTCTGAAATTCTTGATTTGAAACGGAGAAGATGGTAAAAATGTGACACTGATCCTAATTGGTACGTGATTTTAATTTGCTTTATGTAGAAATATCATTGCTGAAACAACTTAAATTCTATATTATTTTTATAAAAATATTTTGGGGCCCAAATTTTGAAAAAATAAATATCAACATACAGTCATGAATCTCACAATGTATGCTCGCTTAGGTAGCGGATCGTTCCTTTTTATATTTATAGTCACTTCTCTCCTTTTTCCTTATTTCGTTCACCTTGTCACAGAGAAAACAAATGTGCGCTTTTTTCATTTCTCTCTGAACAGTTCTGAACGCAGCTGGACTGCATTTTTTCGCACTTAAATTACATTCTTTCCCCATACAACTGTATACTGCATGGCGCGCGCTGGACTAACAATGGCGGATTTGTCGGCATTTGCCGGCTCAAACGATTGCGGTACTCTGGATATCCACGGACTTTGGTGATGAGGCGCTAGTAGCGATCCTAGTGGTTAGCAACTGCATATTTCCTATGTATTGAGCTTCGTGACTACACGAGTGTCTCACTTTGATCCCAGTCGCGTGGTACGAACCTTAATTTGGTACGAAAACTGTTTGTGACAAAATAATTCCTGGGACGTTAGTGATCTGGGACGAACCGCTCGGGACGTAAAGTCGTACTACGCTGTGCATCAGTGGTGGATTTTAGACGACCGGTGAGAGGCGAAAGTTCGTGAAGGTATGATGCCCGCCTGATACAATCCGAGACTGACCGTCCTGTCTGCTCGTACCACACCAAAATATTACTGTCTCAGCCGGGAAGGTGGAGTGGGAATTTAAGGGGTGGTCTGCAGTGACTCAATCGAGTTATTTACACCTAGGCCTGACGTAGACGATGTTCTGAATCGTTTTCGAACAACACTCTCGTTTCCTATCAAATCGTATAAGCCAGTGATGTCAACGAGAGCGCAAACTGCTCATAGCACATATGTGCTGATCAAAGCACGTAAGGCACGCAGGTACAAGTCGCAGGTGAACACAAGGGTTGTATATACTTCGTTCAGTAAGTTTCAGGGTGACTAGACTCTTAACTTCTTATGGAAGTGAAAGATGAGATGATGCTCTTTGTTGGTTTGTGGAAATTATTTAGTTACAAAGACAAGCAGTGTAGAAGGCCTGAAATTATTAGTTCATCTACAGAATGATATAGTATTCAAGTTAGTTTGTTTTTATTAACATTAAATAGTAGTAAATGTATGTGAAGATGTATTGTAGAGCTTCTTCCTCACAGCACTCCATTTATGTTTACAGAATAAAGTACAAACAAAAGTGTGTTCTGCTAATGGCGTAGACTGGTTACATGTCAGTTACCAGTTGTGTCTATAAATTGTCCAGATTTTCGTACATAAATTCTCAGTTTGACGATGTTTCTTACCATTACGATATTATTCTGTCCAGGTATTTTGAATTGCGTGAATATTTATCAGAATTCATAAAATAAAAATAGAGACAGTTCAGAACTAGTTGACTCTACATGGATCGAGGAACATAACTTTCTCAAGGATATATTATAGCATCTGAATGTTTTGAATTTGAGATCGCAAGGAAAGAATGAATTCATTTGTGTCGACAGATACTGTTAAAAAGTTTCAGATGAAGATTTCATTGCGATTGTCACAGATCTCACAGCTCAATTTTTATAATTTCAACGCCTTCAGTCACTGAACTTCTTCTCAACTGTATAACATACTGCAATGCTTTAAAAAATCTCTGGAAAGAGTTCCATAGACGATTTAAAGATACTGACCTGCTCAAGCCGAAGTTGGGTTTGTTTTGTGATCCTTACTCACCAAACCCAGAAAATATACCCACACAGTTAAAATTGAATACCTGAATTGACAAACATCCCAAGTACAAAATTTACCGAATTCGACTTTTTACCTAAGAAGTTATGTTTTACGTAGACTATCATTCTGTAAAAAAGAATATCCCAAGTCCGACTATAAACCTGTGTTTTTGGATCATACAAATATTTATTTCAATACTCATAATGTAAGCCTAAGTTATATAGTTTCTTTGCGGTCCTGAAAAATTTACTTCAATGGACTTGGAATGTTAGCCAATTAGATCTTCCATTAGAAATTATTTTGCTGCAGGAAACAACATTTCACCGGACATAAGAAGGCTGGTGTCGGCAAAAATCAGAAAAAGCACTTCCGACTTACGCGAGAAGTCAGGAATTTAAATTTGTTTCCAGAAGTGTGATGATGCTCATAAACATAGCATATGATTATGTAACAGTTAATAACAATAATTAGGCTAATTATAAGCCTCAATATGTAAAAATTCTTAAGTTAAAGAGAAGCTATGTTTATTATTTGTTACATCCTACTATGTTATAATTAATTGATTTATTAGAGAGGTACATGCTGCAACATATGCTTTTATTTCTTGTTTTCTTGTATGAGCATAACACATTATCGATTACTGAAGAGCAGTTTAATTAATCTTGCAGTGGTAGCCCAATAGAATTCATTTTGTTCACCCCTTCTTTTTCACTGCTACTGCCTGCAGAATAGTTTCATTGGAACCCGTGAGCGCTTGGGAGCACGTGGCTTCTTTCACGTGCTCTGACCTTGACATCCCTGGTATAACCATTTATTATTACCCTTTCATCCAAACAGATGAAGCAGACAGGCAGAGTGTTGTACTGCTACCGTGATGTCCGGACGACAAATGCAATAATCACACCATCCATTATAATTACACTCATGTATCAGTAAAGCCTTTCCATAGTGTCATTTATCTTATATTTTGAAATACTATTTATATATAAAGAACTTTAAATAAATAATTGTCAATTAACAATTACCACAGATCTCACAGTAACTGTTTCAGATCATGGACCCCTATGTTGAGAATACCGTGGGAATCTAGTGGATGACAAAGGCAACAAGTCCCATTCGCTTTGTTTGTTTCTTTCTCTCATATATATATTTTTTTTATCCTTTTTCGATTCTCTGACAGAAAAGGAATCTCGTCTGATTTATGAAGTTGTGAACTGTCAGACTGTTTGTTTTTAAAGTTGGCTTTACATTATTTATCTTTCAACTTTTCCACACACAGGCCAGAAGGCTGTCAATCGAGTTAGCGCATATCCATTTAATGGCCCCAACCTCATTCATCATATTAATGCCACGTGACCTTAAAACTTAACCTGTTAGTAATGCTGTGAACCATTTGCATCCACGCAATTACAATTGACTTGTGTTTGCGGGCCACCATGGATGATTGATGCACATCCACGTTACATTGCGTATTCCAAGCTAAATATCATTCTATGGAAAGGCATGTGTGTTTAACACTCAGAGCCGTCTGTTTTGTATACACACTAAATACGCTCTGATCAAAGAAATTAACAATTGACATGGGAATTGAATTGATTTTGAAATTGGTATAATGTAGCGATGAATTCAAGACTTGACCTGCACAATCCGTTATACGAAACTTACCCGTACATTGAAACCATTGTACACATAAGTGACAGGGGATTCATAGGATCCCATTTAATCGCGTAAAACGGTTATGCTCTAGGTTGATTAATGTAGTTTATGGTTGTTTTCCTTTATTTTCTTATTGAATACAAACCATATATCTGTACAAGCTAGTGTGTTTAATCTGAATTGATTTGTTGAAGAGCCGATGGCTCTATGGTAAGATCAATAAATATAAAATAATTCATGCAAAAAAGTTGGTGTCTCCCTCTAGCGAGCATCATAACAATGTAAGCATCTGATCCGTTGCTAAGTAAGTGACGTCAGATGTTTAAATTTAAATATTTTATTCATTTGGGTGTAACGCTACATAGCCGTAAAGTCGCGGGTTCGATTCCCGATGGGGTCATGTATTTTCCTCATTGATCTAATCCCTCCGGCCGCACCATGGTCCTGAGGTTTACTCAGCCTTAACAGAAATAAGTACGACAGACATTTCCTTGAGGTTAAAGGTGGCAGGCACGTAGGATTGACATCCATCCTGTTATTAATGCCGATTGTCTGTAAAGATATAAGTCTAAACCTCGCGCCAACCTCTGAACCGATTTTGTCTGTAATGGGGTTGCCTTAAGGTTATTTTTTTTTATTTCTTTACTGCATGAATAGGCCTATAAACGTTTCAAGTTATAATAAATAAATACATGAATAAATGAATAAATAAATAATAAGTAAATAAACAAATAAACGAATAAATAAATGAATAAATAAACAAATACATAAATGAATGAATAAATAAATGAAAGTATGAATGAATAAGTAAATTAATAACAAATTATATAAATGAAATACAATAGTTAGTCCCTTCTTTCACTAAGGATATTATTTAATTTTAAGTAACCCAAAAGCACCCAAGAGTTAGATTTCAACATACAATACATTTAAAAAATTGGCAGATTGTTCGTTAGATTTTGCTTGGCGAACGTCAACTTAACAATCCTCAGTTTCTCACATCTAGTGAAAATAAACATTTCTTTCTAACGTCTTATTAAAATACTAGCCGTACCCGTGCGCTCCGCTGCATCTGTTAGAAATAAATATAAAGTAATTACATAATTAAAATAGGACGTTTGATCCAGGAAACAACTTTTACAACAGCGGAAGATAATCTGCTTCGCTCATTACCCATTTTTTTTGCATGGCATTTATTGCATATATATATTATGTATTTTAACACGATTCAATTGAGCATAGTTAAAATTTGAATTATAAAATAATGGATTGCTAAGCTAACGTACTATTACTGCATACTAAATCAATACACTCTCGTTGTTCGTTAATTCTCTGAGATTAAAATAAGTGTACATAAATATTATTTTAAGAAATACAGAAAACGAATTACAAAATAGTCTATCAAATTTTCTGTGCATAAGAAGCTATTTAATCTTACCTGTCCTCGATTTACTCAGACGTTACTGTAACAACATTATAGCATTATGCCCATCTAGAGAAACTACACTTTCCAATGGTGAAATAATAATTAATTACACAAATCGATTAATTTAGCTTCTGATATCACTTCATACAAACACAGAAACATTCTCTGTAGGCTGTGTTTAATAGCTTTCGATTGTTGATGTCCAAGGCCCCTGTTTCGATTGTTGTTGTCCAAGGCCCCTTATAGACGTCTTAGATGGCGTTATTTTAATTTTAAAACTCATTTATCTCATTAAATATCAGTCCTATCAAAATTTTGTAAAGAATAAACCTTATCGGAAATCATTTTTAAAGAAACTTTTGTTATGTAACATTTTTCACAAAAATCAATAATAAGCGAGATATTTTGATTTATTTAATTCAGGCCCCCTTATAACACCCCTTTTAAATGAAGTATTTTAAATGTCATGTAGCCTAAAATCTAAGTTACAACGAACTTAATTTATATTCTAATTTTCATATAAATCGGTTCAGCCATTATCGCGTGAAAAGGTAACAAACATACAGACAGACATACAAACAAAAATTTCAAAAATGCGATTTTCGGTTTCAGGGTGGTTAATTATATATGTTAGGACCAATTATTTTTGGAAAATCGAAAATTACCAGAAAAATTTCGGCTACAGATTTATTATTAGTATAGATGAACAATTCCATCAATAACGCTCAACAAACAATATTGAAACCTCTTCAATTTGACAGTATCTTAGTTCAGTGTATATATTTAAGAAGGCATGCGTCCTTCTACAAGTAAAGGTTGTGGTATATAGGCAAACCGTTAGCCGAAAGACTAGAGTTCGGCTTTCCAAGATAGTAACCCAGATTCTAATCCCGGTGGGCCCAACTGGAATTTTTTATGGAAAAAAAACGGTTTTTGGAGATAAATTTTCCCCCTCAGTTGATATAAAACAGGAAGGCATGCTTGACATTAAAAATACGCTAAGAGAAAATATTCTCTCTACCATATTTTTTTAGTTATACGAGGTTTGATTGAAATTTCGCTCTCCAATAGAAATATGAATTGTTGCATTAGATTTTTAGGTATGCTTACCGCAAAACTATTAATTAGGGATAACTAAAATTTGTATCCTAGTTTCATATCGCTTGTTTTTCTGTATCACATGTTGCCCTTCTTGGACTGCATATTCTGAGCACTCTGTATATTGGTAATTGGAGTGTAGTCGAGTGTATTTATGTTGAATCTATGAAGTTACAAGCGAAATTATTTGCCAACATCCCTCTCTCGTCATATTCTGGCATGAGATTTCATGCTCTCCCAGTTCTTACCCTCAAGTGAATTTTGAACCAACATTACCTACACATAAACAAATATCTGTACTCCCTCAGCAACTGGTCTGCACTGCACAAATCATTGCTTTTGAAGCTATAGTATCAACATAAGACCTGGGACATGTATTCAGTTCTTCAGGATAGGAAATAAAGTTTCTAGACATTATTACTGCTTTAACATGTGAATTTAAATATCACTTACAGAACAATGTTCATCTGTCATTTAACACCTAGATAAGTATTGCTCTATGCAAAATGAAGTAGGTTTTGTAGTTCATAGAAATAAGAATCAACACCTGAGGCAAATATCATATAAGCACAGGAATTATTCCTTGTAGTAATAATTTTATTGCAGTATAGTGGTAGTAGTAATAGTAGTAGTAGTAGTAGTAGTAGTAGTTTTATTTTGCCTGGCAGAGTTAAGGCCATAAGGCCTTCTCTTCCACTCAACCAGGTTTCATTAATATACATGAAATACAAATAGGCCATGGATTGTGTAAGATATGAGTGATGTAAGAGTTTTCAGGGAAACCTTTCATGTCAAAACATTATGATTTTTCTCTCCTTATAAGGCGACTAAAGAAGTCAGGTTTAAAACATGCACCTAAAATTATGTATTTTATCTTAAAATATTCCTAAACGAATAATTGAAAAGCTGCAAAAAATACATAAAGTTATAGTTGCAACTTTTTGTGCATTTCAATTTAAATACAAATAGTTATTTTATAATAACTTTTTTCCATGCGTTAATGCAAAAGTTCCTTAAGAGGAACATTCCCAATAAGTACGTCTTTCCAATTTTTTTTTTTTATATTTTCTGTATTACAGATAACTAGTTCTGCACATTTATCACCGTATACAACATCAGAATCGGAATTCCTTTTGCAGATACTTGAACTGTACAATTCTTCCACTGTTCGTGCAGCAAAGAAATATCGCTTAGAGAAAAGTTTGAGATTTATAGAAAACCAATCCTGTGACAAATGTAACAAATATCTCGTCAGGGAAGCAGAGCTGAGTTTGAGTGGTGCAAAATACAGATTTGAAGCGAATGAACTGATATGTTAGAGATCTTTCCAATTACAAAACTCCCTAGAAGAAAGGGATCTCGTTAATCACGATAGATTTCGTTTCTTTTCCCATCTGTCAAAGAAGTACTGTTATCGCCATAGGAACCAATAGAAGGGGATCTATAAGTTAATACCGATATCGGGTAGAAGAGGTTCGTTAATCGATGAGAGGGGCACTTGTACCGCGGAACGTCTTGTTCTAGAACTCGGTTCGGATTTCGATATTTTACCTCTGCTTCACACTGCAGAAAATGAGAGTTCTGAAAAGGAATGCGAGGCCGAATAACACTGCGTTCTTACATAGCTACTTCAACTTCTGAGAACGCGAAAGAATTTTACCTTTATTAATTGTATTCTTACCCTTGTACGTGTAAAATTATATTCCGTTTAATTACGGAACGTCTCTTCAAATAGGTGCAGACGTCTGAACCGAATTTCGAAAGCAAACAAGTTTACTAATTAAACAAATGAAGGTTGTGTTATTTTAAAATGACTACTGTTATTAAACTGTGCCTTAAGAATAGTCGAATAACGCTATGGCTATTTAAAAATTAGGCCTATCAACAGTTAGCATACTATTAGTCTACAATTTCACTACTATTATTATTATTATTATTATTATTATTATTATTATTATTATTATTATTATTATTATTGAAGTTTTATATGATATTCTTATTGAATTTGGTATTCCCTAGAAACTAGTTCGATTAATTAAAATGTGTCTCAGTGAAACGTACTGCAGAGTCCGTATACGTCAGTTTCTGTCAGATGCGTTTCCAATTCACTGTGGGCTAAAGCAAGGAGATGCACTATCACCTTTACTTTTTAACTTTGCTCTAGAGTATGCCATTAGAAATGTCCAGGATAACAGAGAGGGTTTGGAATTGAACGGGTTACATCAGCTACTTGTCTATGCGGATGACGTGAATATGTTAGGGGAAAATCCACAAACGATTAGGGAAAATACGGGAATTTTACTTGAAACAAGTAAAGAGACAGGTTTGGAAGTAAATACCGAAATGACAAAGTATATGATTATGTCTCGTGACGAGAATATTGTACGAAATGAAAATATAAAAATTGAAAATTTATCCTTTGAAGGGGTGGAAAAATCCAAATACCTGGGAGCAAGAGTAATGAATATAAATGATACTCGGGAGGAAATTAACACAGAATAAATATGGGAAATGCCTGTTATTATTCGGTTGAGAAGCTTTTATCATCCAGTGTGCTGTCAAAAAATCTTAAAGTTAGAATTTATAAAACAGTTATATTACGGGTTGTTCTTTATGGTTGTGAAACGTGGACTCTCACTTTGAGAGAGGAACACAGGTTAAGGGTGTTTGAGAATAAGGTGCTTAGGAAAATATTTTGGGCTAGGAGGGATGAAGTTAGAGGAGAATGGAGAAAGTTACAGAAGACAGAATTGCACGCATTGTATTTTTCACCTGACATAATTAGGAACATTAAATCCAGACGTTTGAGATGGGCGGAGCATGTAGCACGTATGGGCGAATCCAGAAATGCATATAGAGTGTTAGTTTAGAGGGCGGAGGGCGGAGGGAAAAAGACCTTTGGGGAGGCCGAGACGTAGATGGGAAGATAATATTAACGTGAATTTGAGGGAGGTGGGTTATGATGATAGAGACTGGATTAATCTTGCTCAGGATAGGGATCAATGGCGGGCTTATGTGAAGGCGGCAATGAACCTCAGGGTTCCTTAAAAGCCAGTAAGTATTATTATTGTTATTAGTATTATTATTATTATTATTATTATTATTATTATTATTATTTTACTTTATTTTAATATTATTACTCATATTATTAATTTTGCCGCTGTTTCCATTATCTCTACTATTGTCGCTACTTCTACTGTTACATCTACCGTTACAAATATTACTGCTGTTGATAATAACGAGTGTACGTCAGGAGTACAGGTTTCGCTTAATACGTCGCCGTTCGAAAAGAGACATGGACAAGTAACTGCCAGATTAGCGGTGATTCAGTGCATAAGCTTTCGATAACAAAATATCGTGATTTATACATAAATTATAAATCTAAAAACTATGTGGTCCACTGTATAGTTTTTAGATTTTAAACAAGTGTTAACGTGAACTAGAAACAATGATAAATTATAAGTTTAGATGTAATTTATTCACTTACAAAGGCGCAAAAATTATTAGAAAATGTTTAATTATTTTTCGTTTTCTTAGAAAAATATAAAAACTCCACTTATATTTATGTATTTTTGTATGTTAGAAAGACAAATCTCTTATATAAAAATTAATCAACATCATTGTACCCATCATTAAGTACACCTACTTCTGTAACATTATTGCACATTTGTTGAATTTCCAATTTCTAATAAATTCAATGTGTTTTCTTAACATAGGTGTCTCTGAACAGGTCAACTTCTTTGTATAGGGAATTATAAGTATGGACACTGCGCGTCGATACCTTTGATGTAGTAGTGCCTTATTTCAGTGACCTTCAAACCAGCTCTATCTGCATCAACGGGAAGTTCCGCCTTTTTTCCCTAGAGTTGGCGCTGATATCGCACCAGTATTGGACAGCAGAAATACTTTTCAGCATACTTGCCAGCAAATAAGGATTGCTGTTCCACTGCTCGCGGATGCTCGATTACACTGACCTCTACCGTTTGAAAATGGGATTATATCTAACGGAATGCATACGTGCAGAAAAACAGACCAGGGAAATTCGCTCCATTTTTTTATAATTCCTGTTCACCAGTGCTGCTCATCGGAGTGACTACAACCGCGGAGGAATCGGAGATTACGAATAAAGCTCTCCACCGGTGATCTCCGATACTATCGTAGGAGGAACAGGGAACAAAGGAGGGATGCGGGGGTTCGGAGCGAAGCGACAGTTAGCTCAAGGACGACCGGCGCGTACGGACTGACGGTAGTTGTGAGTGGAATAAAATGGCACAAAATCGGATATCCGTCGCATGGAAATTCTTTAATCTAGTTGAAGGTAATAATAAAGTAGGACACTGTAAACTTTGTGGGCGAATTTACTCTAAGGGTGGTGGAATTTCGAATTTGTTAGACCATTTGAAGCGATCGCACAATCGCGAACTTGATGTAAACAATTACTCAAAACATTGGATATGATTTCTTTTTAAATTCTTTTAATGCTATTGTTCCCAAAGGCTCACAGTCTATGAAAAAGTCTTGAAATTTCTCTAAAACGTAACTTTCGAGGCAATAAAAAATAAATGAAATATTTACAAGACGACTTGAGTTATATTTTACTGTTTAGACAACTTGAGTTATATTTTACTGTTTGGATTAAAATATTTCTGAATGAAACTAAAGAAACATCTGGTAATAATATAATTACAATTATCCTTAAGTTTGTATCCACTTATTTTTTTTATTACAGAGCAAGAGTGGCGCGTTTTAGAAGAGGCAGTTCAAATACTGACACCCTTTAACACAATAATCACAATCCTGTCCGGTGAAGAATCTGAATAAATTATGTTGGACAGTAAACTTTATCCCATTGATAGCCCATGTTTCTTTTGTTTCATTCTGAAGCGCCCTTAATATATTTTACGTTAACTAAACCGATTAGAATAATAATTGACAAACCCTGTTTGCGATTAAACGAGAGTTTCTAGGAGAATTAAAGTATAAATGTTTACATTAACTACTGAAAAGCTTTACTTCTGCGTTAGTTTTGCACTTAGATTGAATGTTATTAATTTGATCAATGACATAAAACTAATACGGCTTTCCACATATAGGGAATTTCAAAACTAGAAAAAAAATCTGTCAGCCAACGTAGCACTTTAAGCAACACAAAAAAGAGCCGAAGAAAGAGAGAGAGAGATTAACATAAAAGAGAGATTAAACAACAACAAATTAGAACTTATTTTAAAAGATACGCGGACGTCAGCGGACTCGAATCACTACCTGATCCGATTAAAGGAATGCTCAGCGGAAAGTGTATGTCTGCGCCACAGCACATATACAACCTGCGCGGCATCAATCGGAGGTAACCGGAGGCCTCCGATTGAAAGCGCGAAAACAACCGCTCCGGAGAAAATCTAATCATAAGCAGCACTACTGTTCACTAGTGAAACGAGCGGACTCGAGTTCAAATCCTGCTTGGGGCAATTTACCTGATTGAGGTTTCTCCTGGGTTTTCCCTCAACCCGTTAAGAGCAAATGCTTGGTAACTTTCGGCGCTGGACCCTAGACTCATTTCCCTGGCATTATCACCGTCATCTCATTCAGACGGTAAATAACCATAGCAGTTGATAAAACGTCGTAAAATTACAAATAGGCTATAAAATACTCATTGGTGTCAAATTGATGTGTGAATCGATTCGACTATGCATTGTCTCGGAAGTATGCTTCATGAAATGCGAGAAGGCTCCGCCTTATTAAATTTTAAATTATGTATAATCTAACGACGCTCGCATCTGCCGAGGTTATATCAGCGTCGCCGGAGTGCCGGAATTTTGTCCCGCAGAAGTTCTTCTACTTACCAGTAAGTCTACTGACATGAATCTGTCGCAATTAAGCGCATTTAAATACCATCGACCTGGGCCGGGATCAAGCCGGCAACATCGGACACAAAAAGCCAGCACTCTACCGACTGCGCCACCCAGACCGACTCCGCCTTTTTTAATTTAATTGTGGGGAGTATAAATACTGAAATGACAAGACATATCAAAATGTTATTTCAGATCTCAAACACATTTTAAATTCCAATCATGGTCAAAATGACAATCACGAAAATCACAAACGTTTCTCGCAGTTATAGTGATTCGATGAATTTCCTGACACATTTAATTTGAAATACATTTGTGACAAAATGCGGTTTATGGAGATGTTAAAATATAATCTATTTTTGGAAATTTTAAATTAAACAAAACCGTAGTATTAAATCCCATTTTCACAGAACTTATTTTCGATTAAATGTTATTAAATCTTTACGAAAACATGCGAGATGTAATGTTTGTTTTATTTCCTGTGCTATCCACATGTATACCTATTTTACGGAAGACGTTATTACCTGTTACGAAATAAAATTCAATTCTGATGAGGCTGCTGGTAGAAATAATTTCCTCTACTCCACACTCCATTTCTCAGAGTAAACTCCCCTCGGGCGAGTCGACGGACTGAAATTTTTTAAGCTGCGTATATTTTCGTTCAAAGAATTTTATTGATATAGCAAGGATTTCCCTCGCGCCCAGCATTTGCAGTCCTCAGCACGTCTCAACAGTATTCAATTTCAATCCACGTGCACGACCCCACCTGGCAGTCTTGTTTCCCTATATGCAAAGTACGGCGGCCCCCTCCTCCGGTGCCCTCTTTGAGGTCCTCTGCAATAGGAATGGATAGTGGAAGAATGACTCCATCCGAGAGCACCAGACATGTGTCTTAAAGGAGAAATATGATATTTGATATGCTATCATATTACATGCCGTATGATGTTACATGATACGGCAGCAAATTATGCAATATGGTGTAAAGCAATATTTGAAAGTAGGCCTACATAATATGACATCACGTGAATATAATACGAAATAGAATTCGTTCTGTCGATATAGCGATAGATGATGGACTGGAAGAGCCCCAGGTTAAGGTGCAGATGAAAGTGAGATTTCTAATTTTGTCATAACTTCCGCAAAAGCAATCAGATCCACTCAACATCCTATAACAGGCATGGGAACGGTATGGGAAATAGGTAGGACACATAAAGAGTGTGGGGTTTGAAAACAGGTTTTAAAGAAAGAGGGAGAGAATACCGCTACAAGCTGTGGTGCGTCATAATACCGCTCATCGTAGTATCACAAGTACAGGGACATCATTTTTTTTACTAACATTTTTAATATTAACCTGGCTATACCTTTGGATTAATGGTTCAGAGCCGGAAACACCGTTTGCTACCCCTTCCACGATTGAAGTTCGATGATACTGGAGTAAAATACAAACAAATCACTTTACTAGGTATAGGAAGGAAGAAAAGTAGTTCATCCATTTACGTAAACTAGGAGATATCGAAATTTAGAATTTGATCATTTTCATTAGGTTTTTGTTTAATCAAAATACAATACAGTATTAACAATAAGTGTTTTTACTCACGAACTGAGTTATCCATGTGAAATTCATTATGCAGTGTATATTATATTGTCTACAGCACATTAGCGTACAATATAGAGAATGAAGTTAAATGGAAAAATAATCATAATATGGATATTTAAACACATTTTTGAAAATAGTGGCCATTCATTTAGATACAGGCTTCAGTTCTTTTGTGCATATTATCGCACTATAGACTATTGCATCTAATGCCAATTACCAGTTTCGTCCTTCGTACTAGTAACTCATGTTGAAATAATTCTATACCTATTATATAAAAGAGTACCTTACGTACTGTAAATTCAATCTTCACCTCTGTCCGACCCGCACAGATAGGCCTAACATTACTCAGATATGCTATCTACTGTCCGTCCAAGTGGTTAGGCCTATGTCGCAGGATCGTAGAAAGGGGGGAAATCACGTGACAATTAATTACTTTTATTTAAGTTATTTTAAACATGTGCCGGTGAGGGAAATCGGGATGTGACGTAGGCAAACGGACGACAGTACCTGTGCGAAAATATGATTCAATATTGAAAGCTCTTTCATCACTGGAAAACGCGAACATATTTCTGGAACGTACTATACTCACTAACTCAGTACTGTTTGTGTTTACTACGACCTTAAGGCGACTTTGACCGTATACACTTGGTACTGTGAGGAGAACAGTTGAAAGTTTATTAGTAGAAGGGGTGGGAGTGAAGTACATTCAAAAACTCAGGTACAATAAAAATTGAAGTAAAAATAAAATGATGTCCCTGTATAATGAAGTCTAGTGACACGAGTAGAAATTCAAGTGATTCAGGAAGTGAATTAAATAGCTTAGGGGGAATGAAAATTAGTGCTGAGAGGGGAAGTTAAAGTGTTTCTGTGAGTGGAAGGGATGACATGTGGAGAGGTGAAGAGAAGAATAAGGAAGGCGAGTTTATAACAGTAATGGATGAAGTTGATGATTCTGGTCCAGCGAAAGTTTAGGGTACAGATGATTTTGTAAGTATAATAAACAATAAATTAGAGGAGTGTAGTAGAAAGTTAAATGAGGCGATAGAGATCATGAAAATAAGCGAGGATTACGGTGGGAGAGGCTAGCTAGGATAGCGAAGCATAGTAAGAAGTAGCCTAAATAAGTGAGATAAGAAAATGTAACGCACATAAGAAACAGACAAGATAACATCCCTATTGGATAATGGTGTAGTAAAGATTAGTATCAAGTGTTATTAGAAACAGAGAAATCAATGTCTTAATAATTTTGCTCATAATTTAACCTTTTTATTGATTTTTCATACCCTATTTCATAATATTCTGATTGTATAAAACTGTTTATTGTCTATTTCCCAACATTTTTTTTTATGTGTAATATGATTTTCAATAACATACAATCATATACTTCGCTTAGTATAGAAACCATATTGATGGAATAACGGCCTATGTTGCCCGTCCGGTAGTAAATTTATGAATTACGGAATTACGATGTAACATTTTTTCGGAAAACGTATTATTTGTCTTTCTTGTGTTAAATTTTATATTACCTTATTAACATGTTTCAGCCTGCTATTGGCCATCATCAAAACTGGTTGTTGCTGGTCTTGGCGCCTTTTGTTTTGTTTCCTGTGGAGGTGTGTTTGTCTAGTGTAATGTGGAGTCAAAGTGTGTGTACCAAGAACAGCAACAACCAGTCCTGATGATGGCCAATAGGAGGCTGAAACATGTTAACAAGATAATACAAAATTTAACACAAGAAAGACAAGTAATACGTTTTCTGAAGGATATAGTGTTAAAAGCTGTGTATTCAAGATGTGTAACATTTTTGTTCCTCCTGCACAGTTAACAGATTATAATTTAGACCGTTATTCGCCCCAACGCTTCAATTATTGAAGGCATTTCACTGAAATTATTTCCTAAGCACCTGTGCACTCTAGGGAAAGTGAGAGGGACTTGAACAACTATAGAATGCGCTCGTCATGAATTCGAAACCGGCTTGCTGTGATTATCTGGCTAGTGTTTTCCAAGGTTTTTTCTGGAAGTAAGGGAATTGTCGGGTAATCACATGGCGAACCCTAGAACTGTTATTGCCAAATTACTGTCTCGCTTTCACCACTCCTATCGACACTGTACAGGGTGTTTCCGAGGTGGTGTTACAAACTTTCAAGGATGATGGCGAAGGGCACATGTATCAATTTCAGATAAGGAACCCTGGTCCGGAAATGACTGAGTCGAAAGTTATAAGCAAAAATAGTTGTGTGGAAATAGAATTGTAATTAACTTTTGGAACAGTCGTGGAAAAATGATATGGGCCGGATGTCTCCTACGTGGGTACTAGGCCAGATACAATCTGTGAGCTTGTCTACTGTTCCCATTGGCTCATCTGTAATCGAAAATCGAGTCTGCTTATTCCGCTCTCGTGTACTCCTCCATTTCACTAGGACTGATCGACTGGACACTGCAACTTTTACACATACACTGCTGTCTACAGACGTGCATATCAGGACAGACCATGTCCGTTACACATTACGCTATCTGCATTGCTTTAGTGTAGTTTCCTATCCCCATCCATCAGATAGCGCATTGAATGGAATACTGTAAGTAGACAACGTAAGCAACGTCAGATGAATACAGTATGTGTAAGATGTACAAATAAATACACATAAATAAGGTGTACAGAGGAATAAAATTATTTCATTGCCACAGAACTATTTTTGCTTCTAACTTTCGACTCGGTCATTTCCGGACCAGGGTTCCTTATCTCAAATTGATACATGTGCCCTTCGCCATCATCCCTGAAAGTTTGTAACACCACCCTGTATAACCGCTCATTTTATAGAGCATTGTTAAAATGATAATGAATAGAAAGGAAGTGTATATAATATCTCTCAATACAATAGGAGAAGCTGCTATTATATAATGGAGATTAGAAAAGTTATAATCTATTGTACAACATGTGTTGGAATTATAAACAATAAATAGTTACAGGGCATTCTATGAATATAACTAAAATTAATATTTATGTTAAATTATGGACGCAGTCTGTTGTTTATTAAGATATTGCTATATGCCATAATTTCGGAGATGATAGTAATCTAGTGTGTGAATCTTCACACTGTCAGTCATACATACGTGTGTTATGTATTACACACGTAGGTAAACATATGTCCTGTCCGTAGGCGTATGAATGTGCAGCAGTAGCTACGTATGTCAATAATCTAATATGGAAATACACATAGGCTATCTCGAGGTAACCGATATGCTATCAGTGTTGCTAGAAGTGGGGTAAAATCCCTGTCGCATGGATATTTTAATCGTGGTAGGGATTGAGGGATTTTTGTGCAAAATTTGCCAAATTTTAGGGCTTTTCCCAGCCTTTGTTAATATTCATTGCAATCGCTATTTATTTTAATTAATTTCTATTTTATAGTTCTAGGAATCTGAAATTCACGTCGATCTACACTAACATAAAGCATTTATGATTACGTCAGCCATGGTAGGATGGAAGAGAAGGCCTTATGGCCTTAATTCTGTCAGATTAAATAAAATAAATAAATAAAAAGTTACATACTAACACTTGCTCTCCTATGTCAGAAAGGAACATCTCCTTTTTTTCCTATTACGAATTGCGTAATTCCTGAATACATTTTTTCACTTGAGTTTCTGTTGTGACATCATTGCAGTACATGTATCTTGGGGTCGTTTGTATGAGTTCAACTTTTCGTCTGAAGTGCATGGGATTAAAGTTGTGTTCTGTAATTATGGTAAATGTTGTGAATGTTTTCGGAGACAAATTAGATCCATCTACTCCAAAGAAGAAAAGGGAATTTCATGGCGAATTAGCTAAAATGAAAAATCGTGGTTTGACCAGACATTTAAAAATTCCTGGTTAACGGAACCAGATTTTAAAGGTTGGTCGTGATAGGCTGAAAACTTGTTTAAAGAAAAATGTAAAGCATATGAAAATGAACTTGTAACCGGAAGAAATGTACTTTTAAGACACGGTTTATCAAAAATTCACAGAAAGAATTCTGCACAAATTAAAAATGTTTGAAGCTTAAGTACACTATTTTCAAATGTATCTTATCATGATGAACAGGTCAAAAGTCAGAACTTCGATATGTTTTGATGTCGTTGAACATACAGTAATCGTAGTTATCATTTAAGGGACCATTTTGTACACATCAATTAGAGCGCTCTTCCACATGGCAAAATTGTGAAAGATCTAGCACTTAAAAGATTTTGTAGTTGGACCTGAGGAGCATCTTTAATAAACAAGCTGAAATATATTGTACTGTTATTACTTATTAATTGAAACACAGTTAATTTACAATTACTTATGTCACATAAAAATAAATTTTGTAGGGATTTATTTTTTTTCGTGAAATAGGGATATTTTATAAGGACAGTAGGGATTTTTGGTTACAGAAACTGCAACACTCTATGCCAGCCGTGGCGAAAAGGCCATGGTGCGCCGAGCCACTGTGTAAGCTGCAACGTGCATAGCACCTATGGAGGGAGGCGGACAACCGAAGGGGAAGTTTATGTTTAGGACGTGTAACGAAGAAAGAAATGAACAAGAAAACATAGGACACATTATCACAACCTAAAATTAACTGTCTTCAGAATGTCTCTGCGACAATGTTTCAAAATCAGGAATTATGTCACTTACTGCCAATCGTAGTTGATCACGAAGGTATTTGTCTGTCAGTCGTGATCTAAATTTTATTTTTACTATTTTCATTGTTGAAAATAATTTTTCACAAACGTAAGTTACAGCGAACATGGCTTCAACAGAGCAAGCGAAGGAACGAAGCTTAAAATATTTATTTTTTCCAAAGATTTGAAAAGTTCAATATCTGTCAAGTCCTTACATCTAGCTTTCATTTAACGTCACATTGTAAATCTGTGAGTTTAAATTGAAAATCTAACCGCATTATTCGTACATCTGCTGTAAAAGAATCGACGTACAGAGATGATAATGATAATAATAATAATAATAATAATAATAATAATAATAATAATAAGAATAATAACACTTAACCTTTTAATGTTTCATCAGTAACATGTAGTAACTTATAATGCTGTTTTATGTTATACAACCGTTTTCCTAGTAATATTTGTGAACAAATCATACATTTAATATTTTCATCATATTGTAAGCAAAAGAATGCGTCCTCCCATCCTACTTGAAACTTTCGTTTTTTACAGAGGTACATGGTTTCGAGAGAGATATTGCGACGATACGCCACTCGCAGGTCCGAGACAAATACAAATAGAACGGAGTTTGACTCCAGTGAGTATGAGGGTGGGGGTTGTAGGTAGGAAGCGAGAGAAAAGCACTGCGAGCCACAATGTGCTCGTGAGTCGCATTTTCGCCGCGGCTGCTCTATGCTATTAATCTATGCCTCTACGGAGAAGAAAGACGCAGCCCTACAACCGCTACACGTAATTAAACTGTGCGATATCCGTCACAGTGGTTTCCCAGTCCTAGCATTCAAATAACCCTGAATCTTCGTTTCCTGAGGAAAACGATTCGCTTCATATCAATCATGGTAAACGCCAATATCGAAGAAAAAACTATTCTGCATTTCATAGAAAGGGCACTTGACTTTACTGTCGTCAACAGATTTCTCATATTTATGTGCAATAACTGTTACTATGGGACTATCAGCGCCGAACGGCATTCTGAGAATGACTTCTACAGCAAGATTCAGCAAATGCATATTTCCTCATTCGAGTGTTGGTGATGGATGAACGGTATATTACGCGGTCTGGATATTGATTCACCACCGCCAACACACTTATTTCGCCAGACGAAAACCTATATCCGTCCAGGAAATTTACTTATAATCCTTAACTACAGTCTAAATTAAAGGCACACTTACGTCTATACTGCAACAACGACTGGAATTTTGCTAAAATGTTACATTATCTCCTCAACTGGACGGAGTTACGTAACAACAGACCAACTCAAAAAAAAAAAAAAACATGTTTTCGAGATATTCACCAATGAAATAAATTTGGTTATTTATTAAACATTTTATGCAAGATGTTTTGTAATATATTTATACTGTTACAAGAAATATTAAAAAAAAACTAACAGATTATTAGTAACAGAGCAGCAGTTGAGTTAATATTGCAAAGCAAAATAAATGAAGGGTTCAGAACCATAGTGGGCCAAGCGCCATTTACTAAAACCGTAGAAAACAAGGGATAAAATTAAGTTATTACCATAATTCAATGGAAACATATAGCAAGTAATATAAGGTATACACATTAAAACTCAATTATATATCAATCTTCATTAAACTATGGTATTCACCTAACTTTAACCCTTGCTTTCTCCGTTTTTAATAAATGGCGCTTGGCCCACTATGGCTCTGAACCCTTCAAATAAAGTAATTTTATTCAACAAAGAATTTTGCTTATAAATGGCAGCAGACTGCAGGTATGGCATTCTTGATTTTTTATGAATTAAATAATCAAGCCAACAACAGATGTGTGCAAATATCTCAATTTTTTTTTATAATGTCGGTTGGTCTTTTCTTGCGTATCTCCATCCAATTATGTCTCGAACAAAGATGTATTCACGCTAAAAGAAGTCCGCGATAATTATGATATGTGTCATTGTGATGAAAATGATCAAGCTCCATTCAGTTTCATTCTAGGCGGTTTCGAATTCCGGTAAGATCAAATAAAATTGGGTATTGTAAAGAAAAATCAAGCTTTCACTTCGCTTCGGTTTCCCGTAACGTTATTTTCTTATTTATCTGCAAGTTATCGTCTTTAATTGTGTAAAATATCTACTGCTTCATATTGTATTCCGAAAATATTATTTGCATAAGTTGATTGAATAAAATACAATAAATTTATGAAATTCCTGAAGTAACTGATGACACTTGATAAATCATTAAGCCGATAAATAAGATAGAATGAAACTAAAAGCGGCTTATATTAACCCTAAGAACTTCAGTCCCAATGAATTCAGTTAATCTCCCTATTTAACATCAAAAGGGAGGAGTTAATTAAACATCCTTGATGCTTAGGAACCCTGTTACAATCCCTTACTGTTGTATCTTCTGTCTCTGATTTGTGAGACTAAACAATTACTTAGACTTAATAAATAAGGTCTGTAGGTTTCATGCCAGCTGTCTTTTCAGTAGCTCATATATAGGGTGATTCAAAAGTCGCGCGACATAGGACATCTCCGTTATTAGTGTAAACACAAAAAATAGTTTCAAATAAATGTTCTAGATAATGGTACGTTTAGGTCATGTGCAAAATTTAAAGAAAATCGTAAGAGCCATTTTCGAGAAAATTGCAACAAACATGTTCGCGTTTCAAGTAAAGTGCCAGTTTGGTTAGGGGAAACGCATCCAAAGCTTAGGTGTCACAACTCTGGAGGGTAAGAAACTTAAATTAGAGATGTGGTTTGGGTCGCGCGCCGTAATTAATAAATTGTGTTTTTTTTTTTTTTTTTGTGTTCACATCTGAGAAAGTTGAGAGTCACAATGGCAAACTGAAACATTTTATCACTTGAACTTGCACGACCTGTGTAATTGTTCCCCATGCACACTAATGGAGTAAGTGTTCAAATTGGTGGCCGTTTTGTTCACGGCACATCCATACACGGTTGAGGTAACTGCTCCGCACATTACGTAACACTGCAGGTGTTATTTGTGCACATGCCCTCCTGATATTTTCCTGCAGTTCATCCAGTGTTTGGAGGCCTGTTGCTGTAAACTACAGACTTGAGATGTCCCCAGAGGAAAAAGTCAAGTGGCGTTAAATCTGGGGACCTAGGCGGCCACTCCACTGGACCCCTGCGGCCGATCCAACGCCCAGGGATAACTTCATT
Organism: Periplaneta americana; assembly: GCF_040183065.1. Classification (NCBI taxonomy): domain Eukaryota; kingdom Metazoa; phylum Arthropoda; class Insecta; order Blattodea; family Blattidae; genus Periplaneta; species Periplaneta americana. The sequence continues at coordinate 125,750,888 of NC_091128.1, read as the reverse complement.
CAGCAATTCGCGGACTGTCAACCCGAAATGCGGTGGTGCTTCATCCTGCTGAAAGAAAAACCCAACTCTTCTTTCTAGGGACAGATCATCCAAATAGGGCAGCAGTGTAGCCTCGAGATGCTCTCTGTACAGTGCAGCAGTGAGCGTGTTATTCAGAAACACGGGACCGATGACAACATTGCCGTGTATGCCACACCACACATTTAATCTTGGGTCAAACCGATTATGAGCCTCTATAGCTATGTATGTGGAGGTTCTCGGTTGCCCAGTACACAGCGTTATGTCGATTCACTGTTCCGTTCAAATGGAAACAGGCTTCATCGCTCCAACAAATATCAGCTTCAAGGTTTGGCTGGTGCGTTCGTCGTTCAAGAAACCACTCACAGAATTGCACCCGCATATCTGTGTCATCCGCATGCAGTTCCTGCACAAAGTGCATACGATAGGGATGGAAATGATTGATGTATAGTATCCTGGACACGGACGCTTGACTGATACCACATCTTGCGCCACTTTCCTGGTTGACCGTGATTGACTGACTACCAGCTTAGCTAGTACAATAGCTGCGTTTGCATCTCCTGTTGCTGTGCGAGGCCGCCCTGAACGTTTTTTCGTGGATATTGCCTGTTGTCTTGAACCGTTCCATTAAACGACCAATGCTTCCATGATGTGGGGTAGGTTGATCTGGATGCCGTCTGTGATATTCTTCTGCTGCTTCCCGTAGACTCAGCCCTCCCGCACGGATGAAAACCATTTCCACCCTCTCAGGAATTGTGTACATTGTCTGTAACTACCCGGTTCACTGGTGAAACTAGCACTTACTTACCTGTCAAAAAAAAAAAAAAAACAATTTATTGATTACGGCGCGCAACCAAAACCACATTTATAATTTAAGTTTCTTACCCTCCAGAGATGTGACACCTAAACTTTGGATGCGTTTCCCCTAACCAAACTGGTACTTTACTTGAAACGCGAATATGTTTGTTGCAATTTTCTCAAAAATGGCTCTTAAGATTTTCTTTAAATGTTGCACATGAATTACACGTACCATTATCTAAAACATTTATTTGAAACTATTTTTTGTATTTACACTAATAACGGAAATGTCCTATGTCGCGCGACTTTTGAATCACCCTGTATATTGTATTTTTAAGGTTTCTGTAAGAGAATCTCTTCCCATATATATTTTTTTCTATGGATACATAGTCGAGCCAAAAAACGTTCGACAAACCTAAAGTCTTCTCTCAGAATAGCCTAAAAGGAATTCGCTGTTAAGAAAAGTGATTTTATATCTTAGTATTTTGCAAATGGAAAATTAAACGCTAATTGATTTAGTATACAGAAAATGCTCAATTTTAAGATCAAAAATCAAATCATTAAGTGCCAAAACAGGCTACCTGTTTTAGAATCGTGAATGATGATGATTATGCTGTTAACAATGATGTGATAATGATGTTTATTTTATTTGCTTATTTAACGGAGGTTAAACTAGTAGTATCAACTAGTAGGTTATTTTAAATCGATGAAATTTGTGATAGCTACATGGTATTTGGTGAGTTCAAGGATTCGTCATAGGATTACTTGACTTGACTTATAATCTGAATAACCTTAGGAAAAACTAAACCATGTAAATAGCCAAAACGAGAATCGAATCTACCCTGAGGGCTGTTCCGAATGAGCAGACGACGACGACGATGCTGATGATGATTATGAAAAACAGAAAATGTGATTTTTGGTGATCTACACAACCGAGGCCCATTATTGTAGCTGCTTAAATTATGAAAGAATAGCATGTGAATATGTAAGATATATTTTTATTTTTTTAGTTCAAAGCCATGTAAGCCAGATGTAGCCACATCTCATACAGTAAATAATGCTTTATAAATTCACTGCAATATGAGAGCGAAGCAATAGTCGTGCAGTCAATATCTGACGTACAATGTTGCATTTTACTATTGTAAGTTCAAAGAATTTACAGCATTCCTGTGTTAGAAATATCTCTACCATTCTTCTCATATTTCATTGATTTTTAGCACTGAGATATTTACATTCAAATGTAATGTTTCGTACCTAAAAACGCTTCCATTTTACCTTCATGTATGTTCGCTCATTCAAAGAACGCTTGTATCTTTGCGAGACAAAGAAACTCAGTATAAATTATGCGATAGAAAAACAAATACCCAGAGTGCATTTAAGATTCTACGTTTCATTAGAAGAAGTACTGTGATGTTACGGAAATCTATATTGGGATCTTCCCGGAATTACACATTTTCAGCATATCTGATAGTGAGTTCTGGTATGTATACCTTGACTATCTGTGTAGGTACATCACTCTCTCTCTCAAACTAATGGATGGATTTTTCTGATATTCACTTATTTTTCTTTGCAGTTTTTAACCTCGCCTTTTTTTTACCACGTTACACTCCAATGCGGTGCAGGAGAGCTTATATATTTGTAACACTAGACTCGGCTCAAGCACAAGTGGTCCGGGTTCGACTCCCGGCAAGGTCGTGATGAAATTTGTAGTGAACAAAACAGATGTTGTAGAGGGTTTTTCTCGGAATACTTCTGTTACCTCTGTTATTGAGCCAATACACTCCATTTTCTTCTAATTTCATCTGTCATCCGCAGTAGCTAAGAAAGAATGTATCGAGAATCGGATTATCTATCGAGTAATTTCTTTCAGGAATTTCTTGAGGTGTAAGAAAACATTGTAATTACTGGAAGCGAGATCCAGGCTGTAGGGTGGATGTTGCAAAACCTCCCAGCAGAACTCCTGCAGAAGATCTGTTGTGCGTCGAGCCGTATGTGGCCGAGCAATTATCATCGTTTCCTGTCCGATCAACATTTTCACAGTGACAGAGAGATACGGACGGCTGTCACACATTGATTCCGATCCCAGGTGACAGATTTTTACGACACAAGGATACAATAGTTGATTCCACGGTATGACAAAATGTCTCAATCTCGGTGGGGAATATGTTGAAAAATAGCTTAACAATTGCTGTATCTGTTTCGGTAAACATTTTCATGAAATTTTGTTCTATTTATCTAAACGGCTCCAGGGAAACTTACTTTTTGGACGCGCCTTGTATAAAGTAAGCGGTTTTGTACTGCCATTCTTCAGGCAGTAATACTGTAATCGAAGTGTGCGATTTTGTCCTGCCTCGGAGATATTTATTTCCGATAAATAGGGGAGAGTCGGGTAGTATCGGACGTCGGGTAGTATCGGACAGTGCGTTTCTTTCATCTACCACCATATGATAGTACCTGAATGACATGGTTACGTTTCTCTATGCGACATCACAGAAACATAACCATGTCAATCAGGTACTATCATCGTGTGGTAGATGAAAGAAACTCACTGTCCGATATTACCCGCTGTCCGATACTACCCGACTCTCCCTTACTGTAAATAGCCTCAGCGCGATGCACTTAGACTAGAACGTTTGAGGCTATTGGATGAAAGCATTCGTCGCCATATAAATACCGTAATCCAGTCATGTCAACTGATGCCTATAGGCGAAAGCGCTCTTTAGAGCTCAGGAAAACCTGAGCGCAGCAGAAAGGAAAGAGACAGTATATGCCGCTTGGTCGAGCTATATACATGGATGGCCAGCACTGATTCAATAGATGAAGGGAAGAGAACTTATTAAAACTGTATCCATGTTAATTTTTAGATTTGTCTGAGAAGTATAAGTGCATTATAAGAATGTAAGTTTTAGTTTTAACGTCATATTTCACAAGTTTGCTTTTTATTCAAAAGGAATATTTTCCTAACTTTCAGATATGTTTATTTAGTAGCCTTACAGGTACAGGTACTGGAACAATGTTTTCGTAAATCTAATATATCGTAAATCCGTGTTACTGAAGATAGTAGGCCTATATTGAAAATTTTCAAAATATTCGTATGGAAAATGTTTGTAAGGAAATGAATTAACAAAACAACTACTGTTACATCATAAACAAAAGATATGTACCCATGTGCTGGTAAAACGTCGGCTCTGTAGCTTCAGCAGAATTCGAGAAAATAATTTAATATTATGATTATAGGAAGTTGCGCACCAATAACAACTTAAAAGCATAATGCGATAAGAGTTTTGTTATGTAATATTATTTCTACTACTTACTGGCTTTTAAGGAACCCGTAGGTTCATTGCCCCTCACATAAGCCCGCCATTGGTCCCTATCCTGAGCAAGATTAATCTAGTCTCTATCAAATCCCACCTCCCTCAAATCCGTTTTAATATTATCTTCCCTTCTACGCCTCGGCCTCCCCAAAGGTATTTTTCCCTCCGGCCTCCCAACTAACACTCTATATGCATTTCTTGGTTCGTCCATACGTGCTAAATGCCCTGCCCATCTCAAACGTCTGGATTTAATGTTTCTAATTATGTCTGGTGAAGAATACAGTGCATGCAGTTCTGTTGTGTGTAACTTTCTCCATTCTCCTGTAACTTCATCCCTCTTAGCCCCAAATATTTTCCAAGTACCTTATTCTCAAACACCCTTAACCTATGTTCCTCTCTCAAAGTGAGAGTCCAAGTTTCACAACCATAAAGAACAACCCGTAATATAACTGTTTTATAAATTCTAATTTTCAGATTTTTTTACAGCAGACTGGATGATAAAAGATTCCGAACCGAATAATAATAGGCATTTCCCATATTTATTCTGTGTTTATTTTCCTCCCAAGTATCATTTATATTTGTTACTGTTGCTGCCAGGTATTTGAATTTTTCCACCTCTTCAAAAGATAAATTTCTAATTTTTATACTGTATTTCCATTGCTTTGTAATATTAGTTACAGTTAAAACAAATACCTAGGTAACTTTGCTTTTTACTATAATCTTGTTTTGATTAGTTTATTGATTACGTTTATAAGTCTAAAGATACCATCAATATCAATTCCAACTTATTATGTCATACTTAGTCTCTTTCTTTGGAATATCATTTTCTTTATACATGACGTGTTTCATTCACTTAGTACAGTATACATAGTTTTATTACTATGGAATTTATGTTGATATTCCTTCTTAACTACTTATTATGTTATTAACGTTTAAAACACAAGTGCAATATTAAGAAATCAGTGTTAGTACTTTTGTTTTACAGACAATATAATTATATAATATCGAACAGAAAGAAGCCATATAAAAATAACGACATAAAATTTCACGTTCCGTTTGACGTTTGTGCATCACTGTCTTCTTAATCCAACAGGCTGCTTATTCATATGCATAATCCTTCACCCTTCCATACCTAGCGCTTGATGTCCGCGCACGACGTCAAGGTCAGAAAAATGCGCTTGCTTTGACATCACTGTAGTGTAATCTATTATGAGAAACCTTTTACCAAGCGTGCATTTTTATTTCTGATAATTGTATGCTTACTGCTATTCAAATAAGCAACACACCCGTGTTTTTAATTTGAATCACCAATGTTAAATTGGTTAGAATAGGCTATCTGAATGTCCTCGGGACAGGACGTCCAATTTGCCTGCGGGAATTAGATTTCACGTATTATCGGTTAATTAAGCGATCGAGTCCATGATCTCTATCGGCCCGTCGCGTCGCCCAAAGAACCTGCGCAGCATCCAATTAGTTCTGTTCTGATAGTGGGTCAATGAAGAAATAAGCAGGATTCTGGGAAATCACTAAAATATAAATGAGAACTAGCAGCAACGGATGTACACAACAGCAATTGATACAAGTGCCTCTTGATTCTTTCAACGAATATGTGCTTGTTAACTGTCCTAGATTTGTTTGTAACTCCATGGAAGCCAGCCAGAGTACGAAATGTATAAAGTCCGTCACTAAACTCCCTATTCATTTCAATAGACTTTCAGCTCAATTATGCACGTAGTTTCTAATTCCTCATTAGAGCCACTAATTGCGATTTTTAAACAAAAAGTGTAAGTGATGAAGTTTCTTAATATCAAATTGCATTTTTTAATTGTCTGTTTTTTTTTTATGAATATGCTTCGTATTCCAACTACCTAAAGACTGAATTTAAAGACAATTGGGTATATATAGGTATCCTACAAGCAAACCTCAGCTCAAACTCGTCGCGTCGCGCATGCTATACCCCTCTTACCCCCCTGCAGTAGGCATGAGAGTATACTGGGAACGGGAGCATACATCATCTGCGCGTGACAGTCAAGTCCGCTGGTTTCTGCGCACTGAGTTTTCCTCGTTGGATGCCTATAGTATACCGGACACAGGTAATGCAACGGATAAGAATATAAACAAATAGGTCGTCGCTGCGTGTTCGTGGAGTACAGTCAACCCCCGACATTCTGAAGCTATACTAGTAAACACATGCTTGAGCCGTGAGGTTCATTTTTCGTCGTGACCTTTGCAATCGAACATAGGCCTATGCGGATGTCACTTGAAAGGATTTTATATTGCAAGAAATTCTTTTAATAGCGAATGACATTATTGCTGCATGATGTAGAACAAGATATTCATATTGTCCGATATTTTTTCGTGTTTCATTAGGATATTGCATATGTCGCTCATCACTGGAAACTCGAGTTAATATCTTCATAATTTTCAGATTTTCATGGTACTGGTTCTTTTGGATTACTTTCAACACACTTTCTGTGCCGTTTGGTATTCCAGTGTCTTTCAGTGCACTGTTTTTATCACTTCTACGTTTATTTTACACAATTTATATGTAATGTTGTCTATATTGACAGTGAAAATATTAGTTAAAATATCCCCAACTATGCACTGCAATATTACATGCTTGAGCGTCTTACCTAAGGCATTTACCTCTGTAATAAACTTTCAATCAGCCACAAAGATGTAGTTATTTAAATAATACGACTAGTAAGAGCAATGATCGATATGACTACTCACTATGACTGCGTCCCGCTTTTACTTTCTAGAATCTAGAGGAAGAGTAGAGGATGCTTAATTATTTTGTATACGAACGTGCTTGTACATGCGCTGTGACGTCACATATACTTCGAATCAGGCAACTTCATTCCAGTTTATAGATAGCTGGAATACTGAGCCTAGTTATGAATATAGCGCCGTGTCAGTTTTGAAGTTAGCAATATTGTAAATCTAGTCTTTCAGGTGAAACTTCCTGTAAAGCAGATTTGAATAATTTCAAGGGAAAAATTGTTCCGGGGCCGGGTATCGATCCCGGGACCTCTGGTTGAACGTACCAGCGCTCTCCCAACTGAGCTACCCGGGAACTCCACCCGACACCGTCTCAACCTTTCCCTTTACGTTAACAGAAAACCACAATTCCAACAATTTTTCCCTTGAAATTATTCAAATCTGCTTTATAGGAAGTTTCACCTGAAAGACTAGATTTGCATAATATATACGTCACTGTGTACGTTAACAGAAAACCACAATTCCAAGTCACACAGAGTTTGTGTGCACTCGATGTGGGTCTCTGGCGTTGCGTCAGCCCCCGCGAGTTGTGTGGATATAAAGGGAAAGGTTGAGATGGTGTCGGGTGGAGTTCCCGGGTAGCTCAGTTGGGAGAGCACTGGTACGTTCAACCAGAGGTCCCGGGATCGATACCCGGCCGCGGAACAATTTTTCCCTTGAAATTAGCAATATTATGTTCAAATAACATCTAGGCGTTATCCTTTTCCAACAGTGTAAAAAATATTCTACTTCTGAGATGTCGTCTGAAAAGCGTTAGCAATGACCAGTGATTATATATTGACATTATTTTTAATTCTTGTTTACCATAGTTTGTGTGCAGATATTTAGAAATTGTTCCCTGTATTTACTATGTTGTACAAATAAAATACAATTAATCTTCTTAAAACAATCTCTATTTTGAATCAAAAGAAAGCATGTCATCCTGACACAACACTAAGCAAATACTAGCCAGTAGATCTGTAACAGTCTATTGGTTCAAGCTATTTGTAAACATATAACATATGAACTGCTGGGTGCTTGCTGGCAGCTGAGCTGCGTTGTCCTTGTTTAAACAAGCCTCTGTAAACAGCTCACACACTATCCTTGATTGGGTGTACCACAGCTCGCAGATATTCATGCAATGACTCCGACCGCAGTGGTCACTGTGATTCAGCGATCGATCCTTGAGCACTGTATAAGATGGTTACTTATTGAATTAGGCCCAGATATATTACAAAAAAGTAACTTTCTTGTCTTCTGGGTACAAAATTTGCCATATGATGACTTCTCATCTTATGGGATCACGGTTATATTTTCAGTATATCCTCTAAGTTTTGACGATAAGAAATTTTTTTCCCGAGGATTTCTGCTTTATCCGTCGTTCAGCATAGAAACGTGAATTATCACATTTCAACGCGTTATATTTTACTAGTCTTTCTATGTAATATCTAGATGGAAAAGGCGAAAAACAAAAAAGTGTCAATGGAATTTATCGATTCATTGTCCCTGAATGGCCTCAGTAATTTGGAAACAAACTTAAGATAAAGAAATACCACCATTAATCAATTTATTATCATTGAATATGTATGCAGTGGAATAATAGTAATATGAACAAAATATCGATTACAGTTATCGACGATTCGTTGTCTGTAATAGCGTCTGTAATTAAGGAGAGTATTAAATAAATATGAGTTATGAGTCATCAAGTTATCGTCTCTGGGTAGTTTCTGAAGTTGGGAAAATAAATGTGATAATACAGTATGCAGGGAGGAAATGATATAACTGTACAGGCCACCGGCGTGGCTCAGTCGGTAAAGGCGCTTGCCTACCGGTCTGAAGTTGCGCTCGGGCGCGGGACCCCGCTTAGGTTGGTTACCTGGTTGGGTTTCTTCCGAGGTTTTCTCCAACCGTAAGGTGAATGCCAGGTAATCTATGGGAATCCTCGGCCTCATCTCGCCAAATACCATCTCGCTATCACCAATCTCATCGACGCTAAATAATCTCGTAGTTGATAAAGTGTCGTTAAATAACCAACTAAAACAACTGTATAGATTGAAGGGGACAATAGAACACATTAAAATAAATTAAAAACCTATTATGCCTTTTGTAATTAAGTGAATTGTTGATTAGAAAATTAGGCTGAAATTCTACGTACTTTGGCAATAATTAATTAATTTGTTATATAGCCATGATGTCCCATGTTGGGAAAAGGCCTCCTGTCTTGGGGCTAGGATCCTCTTTACAGAGGTGGCTCATGGGTACTCACTTGGTGAGCCATCCAGGCAAGTTGATAATAGTTGTAGATACTGCCGTAGCACGGTTATTCTACACTGTTAAACTTCAGCTAATCTCAGCACTTTGATATTTGGTCTTTTTATGCACTATCCAAGTATTACTAACACCAGCACTTTAACAGACACTGAGATTACTATTTACAATATTTTAACCAGCACTTTCACAAACACTAACTTTACTATTTACAATATTTTAATTGGCACTTTCACAAACACTGGCTTTATTATTTACAATATTTTGACACTGATGTTCACTATTTTCAACTAGTACTTTCACAATCTCTGAGTTTACTATTTATATTATTTTCAACACTTATATTCGCTATTTACAATGCCCTTTCTTTCCATAAGACACTTCTAAAGAGCTAAAATCATTTTGTAACAATCCGCCATGACTCATTTTTATTTTTTACTGTATTACATTGTCTGAAATTTTTTTCCAACGGTATAAGAAACATAAACACTTCACTTCTAAAGAGTTAATTTTTTTAACAATCCGTCATAGGCAGCTATAATGTACGTACCAAAATTTGAAAGTAATTTTCAGTAAGTTAATGTGTTCTGTACAAAATGCACCTTTCCTCGGTTTCTACCCTCAGGATTACTTCAAACTTTCAGGAAACATTAATTATAGTTTAGTGCACAACTTAAAATAGGCATTTTATTTAAACTTACAAAGACGTTAACCCTAACAAATTTAGCAAAAAATATTATTCAGATTTGCATTATATGAAAAAAATAACAGCGTGGAGATTAAGTTATGCTTTTCCAAAAATCTCTGTCTAGTTAAAGTTAAAAGTGCCAGAGATAAGCTGTACAAATTCTATTACCAGTACTTTACTCCCAGTAGTTTCTGGGAAAAGGTGCATTAAAAGCCATTAATTTAACATGGGTTAAGATAGGAGTACCCGGATCCCTTAATGTCATATTTGACTGATGCCTGTAATTGAAAATGAATAATCTATAAAGAAGTACGCATTTCTAATCACCGTATCAGTATCTTAAACTGTCTGTGTTTTTAAGAGGAGGATTTAAGGTATACATCGACTCTAGAAATATCTGATTTCTTCAAAATTTTGGTAAATAATGTTTTCGCCTCATCTGAAAGCTCATTTCTTGTAGTTTTCGAAAATATATAACTTCTACCCATTATCTCAATAAGTTCATAATTATTTGAGCATTTATAACATAAGCGCACTATACTTTCTATACCTTACGCCATCTTCAGTATCTGTGTTCTCCTATTTCACATTTTCCGACATTTGTTATCCTTTCGACGGACAAAAAGTAGACTTCCAATAAGGCAAAAGACTTCATTGTGGTCCAAATTAAAGCTTAAACATGTGACTATGTTGTAAACTAAGATTATTATTTTCAATCGATTATATTTTTTTTTCTGAAAACTATACAAATATACATTTTTTTCTAAAGTGCTTACATAATGTGGCATATCTTTTGAACGTTTCAAGATAAACATGGTAAATAACTTTAGTGTGTAACATTCTCTTCTATATATCGATGGCTGAGAACCAGACTGTTCTAAGTCCAAATTTTTATAAGAAAGAAATCTGTGTTTCATTGTGTTCCAGTTCTTGTCTGCATATATGAATCGAACAAAATTGTAAATATTCCTCTTCATAAGGTTGCTATGAAGCTATTCCAAATTGTTTCATGAAGCTTTGAATGTCAGGAGCTTAAAATAGCTCTCCTGAAAAAAAAAGTGAAATGGACTTGGAACAGCCTGGTTCTGAGCCGTCGATATGAAGGGGATCATTATGGCGATAGAAGTTTCAACCTGGGTCAATTTATAATGGAGTTAGGTTGGTCCAGAATTTTATTAATTTAGACAAAATTATTTGAGCCCCCAAATTTGATTTTCAAGTTTGAATTATACAGGGACATCACTTTAATTTTACTAACATTTTTAACATTAACCTGGCTATACTCGGAAACACTGTTACCCCCCTTCCATTACAGGAGTTTGGAGTTGCTAGTGCAATATGTAAACAAATCATTTTACTAGCTATAGGAGGAGAGAAAAGTAGTGTATCCATTTATGTTACAGGGAAATATAGTATTACGATTTTCAGTTTGGTCATTACTTAACAGCATTTTATCAAAAAACAGTAGAATAGTAACATTTTTTTTTTCACAAACTCAAGTCTTCAGGCGGTTATATATATTATGTAATGTCTACTTTATTCAGCATATTACTAACCTAATTTATTCCTGAGAAATTTGTGAGCACTTCCGTAAGAAACCCCAATTTCTACAGCTAACTTCTTGACTGACTCGCTGCATCCTTTCTCTAGCATCTTCTACAGCATCTTCTGTCACCTTTGTTGGCCATCTTACACTTTTCTTCCTTTGCTCTAAATTTATCTACCAGATTAATGACATTTCTACGAAAATATTCCGTAATGATATAATCAGAAAATTGTGAAAAAAAAAAAACTGTTGTTCATATTCGGTTATATTGTAATTCCAGTTCCATCATCGTCCTTCATACCTACAAACAGTAAAACAAAACTCTTGTTTAAATAATGCTGTTAAGTACCGTACCATATTATAGGGTACCGTACTTTCGGTAACTCTAATCTTCACTTGTGCTTAGTCCACACAGATAAATTCAGTTGTGCTACACACCATACCTGTGTGAAAATAAACTTCAATAATATAAGCTCTTTCTTCTATAGAAAATGCAACATATTTGTGAAACACACTGTACTCTGTACTGTTTATTTCACTGCTAGCAACAGCGGCCGTAAGTTTGTGTGACTGACGTTAGCACGGACATTAGTGAAAGGGGTGAGAGTCAAGTACATTTAGAAACGCAGGTACAATAAAAATTGAAGTAAAAATAAAATGATGTCCCTGTATAAATTGCTTAGTTTACTCTCAAGAATAATGCCACCATAGTTTGAAAGACATTATGGAAAAAATGTGGATTTTTCTCTTAAGAGTCGATGTAGACATATAAGCTTACTTTAAATTACTACTAATAGCCAATTCGCCATATAGAAATAATTGCTTTAGTTGGAAGAGACTTTACTGTGAGTGAAGTATTCTATTACCAATGTGAATAAACTGATAACGAGGAACGTAATTATTCAACTGTCCCATTCAGGTAGCTATCAGCAAAATTCGGAGAATAGCCTTGCAGGACAATATCGCTGCGAGTACTTCAACAGCAGCCGCTGTTACGCATATTATTTTAACTACGGGATATTTTCTACGCGGCACTTGATCATTACATAGCGTCAAAGCAGTTCTTGGAAAATTAATTACTCGACATGTGTCTGAGAGCCGCACCGCACCGCACCTCATGAATTGTGAGCAATGTGTCCTGCACATGACGCCCCATCAACGAGATGCTGGCTGCTGGCCTCTGACAGACAGCGGCGCGGTGTCGAGTGGGGGCACTCACCCTAATTGCCAGCAAGATATTTTGATTGGGTTGGGCTTGATGCAGCGGACAAGGTCCCCACTGCCTCACCTCCCGGTCACAATGGTCTAATGAACGTTAATGGGCTGTGTTACGTTGCTGTTCAATATTGTTCTCATCACCATATCCAAAATAAGTCTTACGGCTCAGCTTGTTGTATTGTGTGATAACCATGGGAAAAGCCTGCACTTCACGTTCTCAGTCTCCTGAGATTCGGTTGTAATGGACGTTATACGTTGTTCAGAACAGGGTTGCCAGATTGGGCTACAAGTAGCCAATTGGGCTACCTGAAATTTGAATTGGCTATGCTTTTCCAAAAATCTACTACACCTGTTATTATTAATTTTACACAAATTCAAATCAGAAAAAAATAGCCCAAAAGTAGTCCCGAAAATTTTTGAGTAGCCCAAAAAGTCGCAAATAGCCCAATGGTAGTAATATTATTGAAGTTTATTTTCCCACAGGTATGGTGTGTAGCATAACTGAATTTATCTGTGTGGACTAAGCACAAGTGAAGATTAGAGTTACCGAAAGTACGGTACCCTATAATATGGTACGGTACTTAACAGCATTATTTAAACAAGAGTTTTGTTTTACTGTTTGTAGGTATGAAGGACGATGATTTTCAGTTTGGTCATTACTTTACAGTATTTTATAAAAAAAACAGTAGAATAGTAACGATTTTTTTTTCACAAACTCAAGTCTTCAGGCGGTTATATTCATTATGTAATGTCTACTTTATTCAGCATATTACTAACCTAATTTATTCCTGAGAATTTTGTGAGCACTTCCGTAAGAAACCCCAATTTCTACAGCTAACTTCTTGACGGACTTATTAGCATCTTCTGTCACCTTTGTTGGTCTTGTTACACTTTTCTTCCTTTCTGTACACTCTGTTGCTCTAAATTTATCTACCAGATTAATGACATTTCTACGAAAATATTCCGTAATGATATAATCAGAAAATTGTGAAAAAAAAACTGTTGTTCATATTCGGTTATATTGTAATTCCAGTTCCATCATCGTCTTCCTCTCCGTGAAAAAATACTGTTACAGTGTACGTCTAGTCTTATTTCACCACCACTTAACGATGTGAAACTATGCGAAGTATATTGCACAATGTCACATGACCAAGCCAATGTAAAGCGATTTACTCGTTTCACCATCACCAATCACCAGTATCAGCAGAAATGCAGTGGCGCAGTGCAGTCTGCAAGTAGATAATAATCAGTTGCTGTTTTTCCATTCACTTCACTTCAAGCGTTAATATTTTTGTGAATGCCGATGTAGTTTATTACAATAATCTTAAATTAGGAACTAGCGTCTGTTGTAAAAGTGATATAGGCCTACAGTTTTTAAGTTATATTAGGGAATTGCTCTTTTGACATTTTTATAGCCTAATTATAATGTAGGCTAATTATTTCATTCTGAGTCCGATAGTGGAATAATAAGAAAAACTCTCTTATAGCAGTGATATATAGTAACATTTTTAAATTGTGACAGAGAATAACTTGTTATACATTTATTTTGTTTTGTAATCATACTGAAAATGGAAATATTTGGTATTTCGTCGTGTAATTACTGAAAATGGGAAAGTGGGACAACTATACTAAAATGTTTAAAAGCCAATGGTTAAATGATACTTCATTCTCAAAGTGGCTTCAGGATGTGAAAGACGACAGCAATAAAGTTCAAGTTAAGGGCTCATAAGGGAGACTTGAAAAAAAACATTCCGATTCAGTTAAACATATATAATTCGCGAAATATAAAATCGCCATTAATATTGGGCTACTTTTGCTGAATGTTGGCTACTTTTCAGCGAGCTTTTGCTACTTTTAGTTATACCAATCTGGTAACCCTGGTTCAGAACGTTCAGTTACCCGCGGGTCCGCTATGAAACAAACACGGTTTACGTCGATCAAAGTATGAACAACCACATGCCAAGTTGTTCATAGTCGGCAAGTTGCATTTCTCATTATTTAGTTTAATTCTGCGGCTCCAAGGCAAAAGTATGATATGTAATTTCTTTTGTGCGAGATCGTGCGTATTTGCTTGGTTTCCGCACAAAACCAATCCGCGGAAAGTATAAAATTCCACATTCAGTATTCCCAACCTAACACACATAACAATAAAATTTCCCTCTTCTTACCGCTTAAGTGACATATTGATTTTACTGCTTTAGGTTTTTAACATATTATCTTTAGAGACGTTCAATATAATAATAATTATAAATTGGAAACTTACCACTGCAATTTCACCTAAATTGCACTGCTAATTATTGTTTTTAAATATTTTCAAAAATTAAGTAAACTCTACAACTCCACTAAAGTTACTGCATTCGTGATGCAAGTAACATTAAGGAAGCCGTGAAAAAATCAACAAGATTCCAGATGCCGATGTATTACTGCAATATGTTATATAAATAAAATTGTTAAAATATTAAAATGAAAAATAAATCATTACATAACCTTACCGTTTGTTCTAAGTTCGCATTTATAGACTGGGGGGGGGGGGGGAAGACAGACGTATATCACGGCCTGCTGGAGTATAGTGAACACAGAAAACATTTTAAAGCAACACTGTTGAAGATAGATATTTTTGTTTTGCAAATTTGCCGTCATTGAACAGAAACCAAGATGGAGATTTCATTGCAACTAATTAGAAATTCCTCTTTCAGGTATGTAATATACTATCTTCGCACAAAATAATGTACGATACACGAGCGGTATGTTTTCTTCCAATTCTCAGAAATTAAAAAAGCTCAACTACGTTTCGCTTTTTCAAATTTTACTCGAACATGAAAACTTCAACTTACCGCTTTTGTAACGCATATTACTATTATGCTCGACCATGCCGAAATGTAATAATTATACACCTGGTAGTAGCCCTTTAATGCACTCATTAAAGTACACCTATTCATTATAGTTCAGTTGTTCAGTTGTACCATTATAAAACCGCAAGTATCGATTATTCTCGGATATGCAATCGAAAGACAATTAGCGAAACGTCACGGAGGCTGAAAATCCAATACTGTCGCAGAAGGTTATGTTCTGTTACTATAATAATTAGCGTTAATTGTAAATAATATTCAAATAAATTCAATTTGTCATCTCGTTTTTCAATTCTAAATCAATTTCCAGGTTATATTAATATTAATGTGCATGTTATTTTCTAGATTATATCAGGGTCAATGACATTCGTCCCTCGGAAAAAATCAATACTTTCGCGTCTGCGCACATCTTACAATTTAGAAGGTCAGTTCCGCTCTTCACTTAGATAACCATAACATAAATACTTATGAATAATTTCAAGTTAGAAATTAATATGGTCGAGCATAAAAAGTCGCAGGCCTATGAAACTTGCTTATAATGGTAATTAAGACGCTAGTATGAAAATTATGAAACGAGCGCAAGCGAGTTTCATAAACAAACATACTCACATCTTAATTACTACCATTATAGGCTCGTTGCATAATGTACTATCACTTTTTCAGGAGCGCGCATTTAAAGTTTCAACGACCGTATAAAATCATAGGAATCACGTTTCATAACAACGGGTTAGACACAAAAATAATAAATGTACAGGGTGATTCCCGAGGATTTATTGTCCCTTACGGAGCTTATTTCAAAAGACATTCTGAGCAAACAATTTCATAGAAACATTTGTTCTATTCTCAATATTTTCAGAGTTATACTAATTTAAATTTGTTTGTAAAATACGATTATTCTTGAGTTTCAAGGGTAAAAGAATATTGTAGATAAAGAATGAAGTATTCAGGAGTATCATTCCTTTAACCCAGATAAGACTGACGTCCTACATATAGGACACCGGACGTTTCACACAAATATGTTAATAACAATGACTATGACAGACTAAATATAAGAAAAAAAATTGGAGGCAATTTATAACACATAAGGATTATGGTATCATGATTGCCGACTATGAAAATCTTACACAGCAATGTTAAAAAAATAAAACGTCCGGTTCCTATATATAGGACGTCAGTCTTATCTGGGTTAATTAGCTGGAATTCTGAAGCTAAAAATGTGTTGTGAATTCCATAGTTGCTTCGTAAAGAATTTTTTTTCTATTTTTAACTACAAAATTACATTTTCTTACGCATTTATCACAGAAATTGTCAGGTACAAATCACGCCACTCTTGTAAATTCTTTAAGACTGTACATTAGGATGCATAATTAAACTGTATAGAATCAAGTTCCTAGGTATTATGATTTGTAACAATTTTTGTGATAAATGAGTAAGAATTATGTAATTTTTAGTTAAAATTGAAAAACAAAATCTGTACAAATTGGAAAAGAAGTAAGAAAATAAGAGAAACGAAAATAAAATTTTACGTAAGTTGTGAAAACTTATTTATTACTGTACTAGAGCGAAAACTAGTCTCTTAATAGAGAACTTATAAAATCTGAGTCTTCAGAGGAGAGGTTTCTAGGGTATGTTGCAAGCTGTACACGTGCAAATGAGATTAGAGATATTGTAAATACATTTAACTTAACTGAAGAGGAAATGAACGAGAATAAATATATAAATGGCAAGAAAGATTTTCGAAAAAAAAAAATGTGAACAGCCGTCTTGTAAGGAAAGGAGAGGTAGAAGATCCAGGAGAAGATGTAAAAAAGAAACTAAACAAATAAATAGTATTGATAGGAGCTGAAGAGAGAGCGTGCGTCAAGAAATGCAGCTACAATTCCAGCCACCTTCCCGTTCTGTAAATACTCCCTTTTCTGAAAAAAGAAAAAAAAAAACTTATCTTTGTGTATAGCTCAATAAGTGTTTCTGCAGCTTGCCACAAAACACAAAATAATGAGTATGAGTATATTCCGGATTTTATGTAATTACATACTTATTCTGTTCCTATTATAATATGTAGGTATAAGAAAACCTAGAATGTCGGAGAATCACACAAAAGAGATCATTATTTCGAAGTTTTAAGTTACATATGTTTACATATTTTGGAGAATAATAAATATTTTGGCATATATTAGATATTTTACTTATATTTTAAGGATATTACGTATTTTGAAAAAAATATAATTTTTTCACCAATTTTTCCTTGATTTAATTAATAAGTTATACATTTTAAATTTGTTTATAAAGCTTGTCCCTTCGTCTCTATTGCATAAAAATAATTTAATAATTGAAAATAATAACGCATTTTGTCAAGAAATAGACATCTCTTTGCAATGCTAATACAGGGACATCATTTTATTTTTACTTCAATTTTTATTGTACCTGCGTTTCTAAATGTACTTGACTCTCACCCCTTTCACTAATGTCCTTGCTAACGTCAGTCACACAAACTTACGGCCGCTGTTGCTAGCAGTGAAATAAACAGTACAGAGTACAGTGTGTTTCACAAATATGTTGCATTTTCTATAGAAGAAAGAGCTTATATTATTGAAGTTTATTTTCACACAGGTATGGTGTGTAGCATAACTGAATTTATCTGTGTGGACTAAGCACAAGTGAAGATTAGAGTTACCGAAAGTACGGTACCCTATAATATGGTACGGTACTTAACAGCATTATTTAAACAAGAGTTTTGTTTTACTGTTTGTAGGTATGAAGGACGATGATGGAACTGGAATTACAATATAACCGAATATGAACAACAGTTTTTTTTTTTTTTCACAATTTTCTGATTATATCATTACGGAATATTTTCGTAGAAATGTCATTAATCTGGTAGATAAATTTAGAGCAAAGGAAGAAAAGTGTAAGATGGCCAACAAAGGTGACAGAAGATGCTAATAAGTCCGTCAAGAAGTTAGCTGTAGAAATTGGGGTTTCTTACGGAAGTGCTCACAAAATTCTCGGGAATAAATTAGGTTAGTAATATGCTGAATAAAGTAGACATTACATAATGAATATAACCGCCTGAAGACTTGAGTTTGTGAAAAAAAAATTGTTACTATTCTACTGTTTTTTTATAAAATACTGTAAAGTAATGACCAAACTGAAAGTCGTAATACTATATTTCCCTGTAACATAAATGGATACACTACTTTTCTCTCCTCCTATAGCTAGTAAAATGATTTGTTTACATATTGCACTAGCAACTGGAAACTCCTGTAATGGAAGGGGGATAACAGTGTTTCCGAGTATAGCCAGGTTAATGTTAAAAATGTTAGTAAAAATAAAGTTTATAGACTATATCCCTTAAGAAGTAACGGAAAAGTAGGAACAAATGCCAATACGAAGGATGGGTCATTTTAATAATACTGCGGTGAAGGAAAGAGTGAAAATTACCCTGTGGGTATGACTGTTTGGCACAAATATCCCAAATAGTTGCTCTGAAAGAAAACGGTAGTACAGCTACAGTAGCTAGTCTACTGCTATGGCGCCAGTCGAATCCAAGTTGAAAGATTGGATTTCAATTGACGATGTCTTTACTAGTGACGGAACAATCGTGCTGTGCAAAGTGTGTGACAATCGCATTTAAAAACTGAACTTCATGTCAAATAAAAAAACTTGCTCCGTTGAAAAAAGAAGTTCTTCTTATACAAGTGGTGCTGGAACCTTCTTCGTCTTCTACCATGAATTTAATAAAGATTTCTGTATATCACTGGTTGCTGCAAACATACGTTGGTAAACTTGGAGTGCCAAAGTTTCAAGCAGTCCTACTGCAACTTCAATATTCCGGATGAATCAACACTCCGGAAAAATTATTTGAACTCCTGCTACACTGACACGATGGCAACGATTAGAGCTGAACTTGGTAATTCCTACGGATGGGTTGCCGTGGACGAGGCAATCAATGACAGCAGAAAATATGGAAAAATATTTAATTATTAATTGCGCCTTCAAACATTAATTAAATGAGGTTGAATCACATGTGCACCTGTAATTTGAACCATAGTGGGCCAAGAACCATTTATTAAAAACGGAGAAGGCAAGGGTTAAAGTTAAGTGAATACCATAGTTTAATGAAGATTGGTATACCATTTAGTTTGAATGTGTATACTTTATATTACTTGCTACATGTTTCCATTGAATTGTGGTAACAACTTCATTGTAAGCCTTGTTTTCTACGGTTTTAGTAAATGGCGCTTGACACA
The DNA here is from genome assembly GCF_040183065.1 of Periplaneta americana. Lineage (NCBI taxonomy): Eukaryota > Metazoa > Arthropoda > Insecta > Blattodea > Blattidae > Periplaneta > Periplaneta americana. The sequence continues at coordinate 125,731,179 of NC_091128.1, read as the reverse complement.
CTACGGTTCTGAACCCTTTATTTTTCATCAGTGTGAATAAATAGGCGTACATCTAATAAAGTTCAGATTGTAAATTAGATATATTTTATTTATTACATATTTATCTACATATTTCGCCATTTTTAGCTACATATTTTACCATTTTAGCTACATATTTCTTATTTTTATATTACATAAAATCCAGGCTCTAATTTTATTATGAGTGATATAGTAGAGACTAGTGTCCTCCAATGTTCGAACATAAGAGAAGCAACGAAGACATTACAAACTTCATCTTATTTCATATGAAAAACTAATAGCAAGATGTGTGCTAAAATCCTTAAGAGGTTAAAAACATAAAGAGAGAGGACTGGAGAACAGCGAATATTTTATAACAAGGTGGAACGAACACGACAGGCCTCTTTATGCAGAGCGAACATCGGCGAATATCGAACTTCGTCATACTCGACAAACTTGAACTGAACATAGCGCCTGTAATGCACGATGTTAGCAGATAATACAGACGAGGCAGTGTTCTGTTGTTCGTCCGCCGAATTAGCTCTGTGGTAGCGCGTTTCCCTCCAGACTAGCCGGCCCAGGTTCGATTCCCGGCGGGGTTAGAAATTTTAATGTAAAGTTCTGCCATCTATCAGTAGTATGCGGAACCTGAATCACGCAAGTGAAGTGGATAGTCATTAGGCGCGCACAGACACACATACATGTTATATTATTCTAATGAGGAAGCGCGAGCACTAGTGTTAAATCCATCTGAGAGCACTTTTACGATGACCTCCACTTAGGCGTATTCCAAAACTGCACCAGCTGACTACGCCAAGAGTCGCTAACAGTAAGTATTCAGGATTTGAGCAAGCAATCCCATTCGTCTGTAGAGTAGAACCCTCCGAGCTTCGCCAGCCGGCGATTGGAGAATGCTATGGAATGATAGGCTAATGAAATAGAGGTCAGATGAAATAATTTTTTACTCTTAAAGAGGGGAAATAGGAAAACCCCGAGAGAAACCACAACCTTAACCTTTTCCGCCACAAAATAATGTCACAATGTATTATACAAAAAATTATCCAAGGTCTGACCGGGACTCAAACCCAAACTGCCTGCGAGATACACGGAATGTCTAGATCAGCCCTTGGCATAAGAGGGGAAGAGAAATGGATGGAGAAACCCCCGCCCATATTTTTTTTTGCTTACATCGCCTTATAAACAAACTCAGAGTAAGGCTCTGTGCATCAGTGGTGGATTTTAGGCAACCAGCGACAGTCGAAAGTTCGCGAAAGCCATTATGCCCGTCCGATACAATCCGCCACTGACTTTCCTGTCTGCTCGTACCGCATAAAAACATTAGTCTTAGCCGGGGAAGGTGAAGTGGGGAGTTAAATCTTTGACGCACGGAACTTTTAATTAACAAATTTGAGGTGGATTTTCGTCAAATGGAGACAAAGAGAAAGGCAGAAAATAGGAAAGATTGGAGAAAACTGAGTTTGCAGTGAAATACCTGTCCTTGAGCAAGCAGATCACTGAATGAATGATGAATGACGTGGTCAAATGAAATAAAATACATGCAATAGAGATGAAATCTGCATACAATTTGTATTTCATAAATATACATACAAATTAGGAGGTGGCTTTATTTGAAGCCACTGTGGCACAACTTCACGACATTAAAACAATTCAGACTTTTATCTAGAAACAATACCAGAGCTACTTGTGGTAAAAAATGACTCAAAGGAAGCCACTCTGTCTCAAGGGTTAAGGGGTCATGTGTAGTGACTCAATCGTGTTATTAGAGCCCAGGCCTGGTCTAGATCCAATATGACGATCTCTTCCAGTGCCAAAGTTAAACTACAGCTACCTCATCTCGTCTACCCGGCGATAACTATGGTGCAGAGTATTATCTGCTTCCAGCCGTGTTGTATGCATAATTTGGTCAATTGATGAATTCTAGCAAAAGGTGTTAATAAAATGTTCACTTTCTTCTGAATCCATCATAGTTACCTTAACGCCGTGTATTCATCCATGTTTAAACAGCCTTCCTGGTTGAAAAGAAACGTGAAGTAAATTTATCCTGCCTTTCACCATAACATATAATAAATGTCATGGCTCTAAATTAAACTAAAAGCGGTAAAGTACTCGTAATTGCCCTTCTCTGTTGAGAAATTGCTCATTTTTTAAATTCCAGTTTTTTGCTTAATTACGAGCTGTAGGTAAATTTTGTGTTCAAGTTCAGTTGATCAAATTTCTAGCCCAGCATTTTATGTACGTATAAATTACCTCTGCTCATAAAGTTGTAAACTGCATCAATTATTCAACCGTAAAATATTATCCCCCCTACGAACCACAATGTCTAGCTTTAAATGTAGCTGACAACTAACCGCACAGACTTCTGACTTCCCTCATTAGCTTCCTTGTGCAAAAACTAACATGACAACGTAATGGTTACAGCGTATTATATACGTATATCTAGGCTTCTGGCTGTGAGGATTACAATTAAAACAACAAATAACCTGAGGATCTGCGAGATAGTACCCTACATCGTTCCCGTGGCTTCCATTCAGGTGAGAGCAATCTGACTACGACCATCATGATGTGAAATATTTGTCATAATTAAGAGAAGAAAGGTTGAGAAAAACATTTTACAGTGAAATATATTGCAATAATTCTTTTTAATTTAGGGAAGATTTATGTTATGAAATGAGTCCGCAACAATTGCACAAAACTGGAATTAATTGAGTGGCTTTAATTGTTAAAAATTGTTCTTCATTCCTTCAGAAAATTAAATATATTAATATCTATTTACTTTGCAGTTAATATTACTGCAAATGTACTTATTAATTTAGATTTATCTCTCTGAATATACTACATATATCCTACGTATATGTATACCTTTAATAATAATGTTAATTATACAATATGATAGTGATCTGAATGAATATAATAATTATTACAAACGTTTCTTTGTGTTTCATTAGTATAAAACATAGAGGTTTTCAGAAGTAAGAGGTAATTTTAATTCCCACATATCTATTTCATTTTCTGCACAATCTTAAGGCCGGGTGCACACAGAATCAGACTCGGTGCGGCGCGACGCTACGTTTTATTTTACAACGCCTCGCGACAGCTTAAAACTGTCTTCTCGCGACAACTGATTTGCTGGCTTGAGGGTTGGGAAAACTGACCTAGGCTAGAAAATGGCGTCAATGAAAGAGGACTGTCTAGGTGACAAATTCTGTTGTATTTGATTATTATTTCCTAAGGACGCTTAATACGCCTAAAAAATCTCTGCGATTGAAATAGTCTTAAAATTAAACAACGGTACTACTGATGTACTGCACAAACGTCATTTTGTATGTTTATGACTACTTCACGACTCACAATAAAGAAAAATAGTATATTAAACAATAATGAGTGTTAGTCTAGAGTAGAAAATTAGTCTTATTAAATTATTATTATTATTATTATTATTATTATTATTATTATTATTATTATTATTATTATTATTATTATTATTATTATTATTCAAGTGGTGCTTTCATCTCATTTTCAATTTCTCGTTTTTTAAAACCACATTGTTGTCGTGATATTGTTTCAAAGATTGTACAGAACGTGTCTTTCCTGTACTAAAACAACTAATTGGATGCACTTATGCAATATGGAACCAACCACCATTTTATGAATATCAGGATTTCTATTGCAAAATGTGTCTTAATGTCTATAGTTTCTTATACAAAATAGAACCAACTCCTATCTGCAACGTGCTGCCCTATAGAAAAATCTGAACCAACCACCAAAAACAGAATCCATAGTGCAGTGTTTTGCAATTTAGAACCAACTCCAAGCTGTCAGTTCCCATGTTTGTTTTGTGTAAATATGGGAGTTTGAATACAATTTTTTTGCTAATAGGAGTGATATATTATATTATATTATATTATATTATATTATATTATATTATATTATATTATATTATATTATATTATATTATATTATATTATATTATAGCAACAAGAGTAATGTTAATGTATCAAAGAAAGTTGTACAACCGAAGATGTTTAGGTATCAAATGTGTAACTGCAGAAGAAAATCCAATGAATTTTTAATTTAGTAGGTTATTTTACGACGCTTTATCAACAGCTTAGGTTATTTAGCGTCTGAATGAGATGAAGGTGATAATGCCGGTGAAATGAGCCCAGGATGCAACACCAAAAGTTATCCAGCATTTGCTCATATTGAGTTGAGGGAAAACCCCGGAAAAACCTCAACCAGGTAACTTGCCCCGATCGGGAATCGAACCTGGGTTACCTGGTTTCGCGGCCAGACGCGCTAGCCGTTACTCCACAGGTGTGGACAGGATGATGTTAATGGAATCAATGGTCCCCTTGAATTCACTTTGGAATGATAAGTCAATGTACTGTATGAACAAATGCTAATGAATATATATTTTTAAAATTTTATTTGTAATCCCACAATTAGTGTCTCGGATGTTTAGTTTTCCAATAATAAAGTGTTAAACATGGATTTGAACTAGAATGTCGCCTCATCTCTCTCTCTCATTTGAATCACACAAGTAGGAACCAAGTGCCAATATCCATTTTTGCAATAAGCAATATGGAACCAACTCCAATGTTACCCTTCTACTCTGTGTGAGTCAAATACTGATGCGAGCTGCACCATTGATCTGAAAGAGCATTTCAGAATGTTAATAATGCAATCATTACTTTCGTAATAGTATTGATGTAGAATTTTATTTGTAACGATTTGCTAAAACAGCTGTAGCTCAAAAGCTGTATTTTGGACTTGGTTCCATATTGCATAAGTGCATCCAATTTATCCTCGTCGAGCTCCATTATGAATAAAATGTGCACTACACAACAATAGTAGAATATTTGTAGATAGTGAAAGCGTGCAATCATAGCCACTACTAACGCATGCGCAGTACATTGCAGCTATCAGACTGTCTCCTCGCGACGAACTTCAAACAGTCATTCGATGTTGTCTCTCCGTATCTTCCTGTGTCTTCTGGCGACCGTCGCGCCGCGTCTGATTCTGTGTGCATCCGGCCTTAAAAGTCTAACACTGACTTATTACACAAGAAATTGGAATTTTTGCTTCATCATGACAATGAGTTTGTTTGTTTCTAAATTTCCCTGGTGGTCGTGTTATTAGTAAGCACTTTCCTGTAACTTAGTGTGGAAGATCGCCAGATTTTAACTCAGTAGATTATTGTTTTGGGGTTATAGTTGTGTGAAGGGAAGTGTTGATGAACTGGAGGACTCATTCGCACACATTGTGGCTGATATTCCAAAACATGAACTCAGAGCTTCTGTATAGAGCATTGTAGAGAGGCTGTTACTTTTACAAGAACAAAATGGTGGACACATACAATATCTATCATGAAGCTATGGCCATGGGTGATGGTGCAAGAAATCCCATTTTTGCTAATGCCAGGATCTTTAATATTATGTAAAAAATATAAAAAAATGACAAATTTAAATTTATCTATATCGTCGTTGATCCTGCAATAACTTCTATGTGCAAAATATAAAATTTTTCAGTAGGAAGAAAAATACACATTTATTCATTCTATGGCAGCTGTACATAGGAGACTGTGAATTCTTCCATTTACGAAACAAAGAAATATAGTTACATATAGGAGATTTTATTATTTGCTATACCATAATTTAAGTTATTTAATAGAGCAAAAATCTGAAAATCGGTAAATATGTCACATAGGAGTTATTGCAGGAACAAAGGCGATATCTATATCGATATTAATTAGACCTATTTATATTAATTCGGCTTTTCATTTTTTGATTCTTCATCTCCTTCACTTCCTGGTTTGAGCTTACGCTCGTTACGATTTCATGTCGAAAATCGTTTTCACAGAGCTTCTGTTCACTGTTTTTGATCTTAATTAAAATTTTGCCACTAATTTTTTATTTACCCATGTTTAAGTGCAAAGGACTCTGTCGAAACACAGCAGAAATAGTTTTGACAATCGCGTGGAATAAGTGAAAATGCCAAGAAAATTATACTCTAGTAATAAGATCCCATGTACCAACAACAAGCCCAATTCTTGGAAGCTGAAGTACTGGGACACCTTTCCTTTTTCAGGGATTTAAATATACAGAGCCGTGCCTTAGGTTACAGGGTAAAAACCTCAACGGCGAAGTGTTGCCTACGGCGGAAGACGCTCCTTTTTCTGAGGCTAATTCAAATGATGAGGTTGACTGGTATTCCAAAAAAGTGACAGCCTCACTGCCAGCGTTACCTCTAATTATATTGGTTGTATTTTCGAGAGAAAATTATATTACTCAGAGTCTCCAAGAAATGAGCCACACAGCAATTAGAGCCCCGTAGGTAGAAGAGGCCGTGAATGTCCACAGAGCGATGAGTGAACAGTTTTAGGAATTATTCTTCGAGACTGAACTGTATACTTGTAAGGCTAATTCCTATTGGTGGTGTTGATGTTTATTTATTTGTTTGTTTGTTTACTTATTTCTTAATCCATACATTCATTCATTCATTCATGTATTAATTTATTTATTTATTCATTCATTCATTTACTTATTTATTTATATATATTATATATTTATTTATTTATTTATATATTTATTTATTCATTTATCAATTTATTTATTTTATTTATTTACTTATTCATTTGTTTATTCACTTATTTATTTGCTCATTCATTCATTCATTCATTTATGTATTAATTAATTTATTTAGTTATTCACTTATTTATTTATTCATTCATTTCTTTATTTATTTATTAGTTATTCATTAATCCATTCATTTATTTGTTCATATATTTATTTGTTTGTAATTACCATTTACATAATGAAGATACACCAAACATTGTTATTCTGAAAGATGACGTATCGTTGCCAATTGAGTGACAATAATAGAAAACCCAGCTTCAAGATCAGGTGACGGTGGGTTTCTCATATTCATAACTTCCAGAACGGTCGTCCCCTGTAACCTTATGGTCATTAGCATTTATGCTGGCAGTTGGGTCCTAGATACAAGAGTTCAAATCCCGCCGAGGAGGGTGGATTTTAAGACGATAAAAGAATATGATTAAAGTCTGATTATAAACAAATAACTTATTTCATCATTGACATCATACTTTAAATTCCGATATTTCTAAAGAGATAAATAGGCCTACTCTAATAATTATATCATTGCAATTTACCTGCAAAGCGAAAAGCAAAAAGGGATCTCTTGTCGGAGAAGTAAAATGTTCAGTACAATCAAAATGGATGGATAGGATCGAAAATATCGAATTTGGTATTTTGTCGATTATTATAACTTAGTTTGTCCTGTTCAAGCTCATATCGATTTAAAAATTCTTAAATATGTAAAGTTATGTTGATGGTGACAATGTAAAACTTTAAAGCTTGTTTTCTCAAAACACCTCCTTTTCGTAACAAATATTCAACTGCCATAACTGACTCAATTTATTAGTTAGAAATCTAAATTTGGTAACAAATTTTTCAGAATTTGATGCTGAATTTCAAAATAACATAAACTCTAAATCTTAAATTTGCGACAGGAGGTCCCTTTTCGCCTCTCACCTCACAAATTGTCTAGAGTCCATATTCAATAAGCCTATGAATGTGTGCAGTATTTATTGTATACCCTGATAGTCTGCCAGTCGAAGTATCGTGGCGTCTAAGTATGTGGTTAGCGTGGCTGAAATACCTTATAAGACAGCACTAAGGGGTCTTGGTAGCTCAGTTGGCAGATCGCTGACTTACAGCTATATATGGATGACGTAGGAGTTTTATTTCTTGTGGACAAAGCCAAAATGTATATAATTTTTCTAGGTTTCTCTATTTTCCCCCTCGTCATTCCACCAATACACAATTCCCCTTTCATTATCATCTCCGTTTTGGAAGAAAATATTATCAGAGCTGCTATCCGCCGCAGTAGATGTTCCTAGCTGTATGTACAAAGATTAATATCTGGCTGTAGAATGTTTAATATCGTTGGAATCATAATGAAAATAGTAAGTACATATAGGTCAAATAGGATTTAAACTTTCGCGTGTCGGTAGCACAGACGGTGGCCGTGAGAGGAAGTACGCGCAACAATAGCAAAGATGACCAATCGCCTGTGCGAGCGCAGATTGCTGCACGCTGTGAAGTGTGGAATTACGTTGTTCTTGCACAGAGACGGGTGCGTACGGTGAAGGGAAGGAATGCCACAATCCGGCCAGAGATAATAAAGAATTGTCATAGGAATCTAATGACCACAGGTTCAGTTAAAGATGCAGGAAGAACTGGCTAAGGCGACGCGGACCTCACGAATGGCCTGCAAGAAGTCCTGACTTGACACCGTATGACTATTTTTATGGGGCTGGGCAAAAAATGAGGTGTACCGGACGAAACTTCGCACACTGGAAGAACTGGAAGAATTCGGGGCGTTATTACCAATGTTCCACGCAACTTCCTCCAGAAGACTTTGGAGTCCATTCCCGGTCGCTTAAGGAAATTGGTCGACACCACAAGTGCCTACATTGAATTTTGAGGTTTGCATCCGTATTCACATTTAATAATGTACATATAAAGTTAATTTCAATAAATTTGCGTTGTAAATGTACATTTTATATTACTTTTTAATACCTAGTTACGTCCCTTTTTTGTTATTTAACGACGCTGTATCAACTACGAGGCTATTTAGCGTCGGTGAGATTGGTGATAGCGAGATGGTATTTGGCGAGGTGAGGCCAAGGATTCGCCATAGATCACCTGGCATTCAATTTACGGTTGGTGGAGAACTCAGAAAAAACCCAACCAGGTAATCAGCCCAAGCGAGGCTCGAACCCGTGCCCGAGCGCAACTTCAGACCGACAGGCAATCGCCTTAACCGACTGAGCCACACCGGTGGCTCCTAATTACGTCCTGCACACCCTGTATGACGAATGCCAGATCACCACCAGAGATATGCTATGCAGTTTAGAAGGATGGATCGAAATGCGTATAGCGGCTGATGGTGGGTTCAGCACAGTCTGTACACAATTCATTCCATCACGGGTGCACAAAAAGCTTCTTTAGGCTGCAGTGCATGAGAATGCTACATGTTCCGCTCAATAATCAGCTCTATATCTCTTCCTCTAAGACAGCATTAGAAAGACATAAGACAAGTGACAAACACCCTGTTTTTACAGCCAGTGCCACCGTTTCTGGCGTGTTAAGTAAGTGATGGGAACGTTGACAGCGAGTATCTTATCTTGCCACAAAATGTGGGCGAGAAAGCTGTCAACTGTTATTGGCAGATTGCTGACGTCAGATCTGTTTAGGCGGTGGTACCACTCTCAGCCGAAGTGACAACAGATGCCACTGACTGGGTAGTGTACTCAAGGACACATCCCAGGAACACGAAGAGCGGAAAGATTGCTGACGTGGCGTGTTGGGTAGTACCGTTCCCAGCTGCACTGGAACTTGTGCTTACTGACTGGCTCAAGCACACGCGCCAAAAACGCTGACATTGGCTGTACGAAAGGAAGATGAAATTCCCACTTTATTGCTGGATAATGTGCCCGGGTCCATTAGTTTTGTAGTATGAAGATGACTATAATACTCTTCGAGCCTCGGTAGAAGACAGCGATTGTCGTCTGTATTTCCAAGGATCGTTAGAAGCAAATAACTGTCTTCTCACCACTATCGTTTATGTGCATGAGCTGCTTTAAAGAAGCCGTTTTTCAAGATCCGTTTTTTTCTTGCGATGTGATTCCTATCATCCTGAATGTTCCAGCTGTGATGTTCTTCTTCGATCAATGTAATTAGTATGCAGTTAGGGTAAATAATTGGCGTCCTTATATTTTATATCGCCTGTCCCGTCTTAATCGCAGTAAAGACACGGCCTCTTGAGGGTAAAAACGAGCTGATAAAAAATGTAAGTGGTTTTCCATTGCCACTAGACCTCTTGTTGCTAGACGATTGTAATCTAAACCGAGAGACTCCTTGATTATAATCTTCAAATTCCGAAAGAGGATGCTGCGGCTCTGCTCGGACACAACTGTGCGGTCTGCATGCGGGTCGAGATGGAGAAGGCGGTGCGTGCCAGCCTTCCAAGACGGTTTTTACGCAGGGCTACTCAACTACAATGCAGCAGTGCCATGTATAAATCTGAATTTTTTTAGTAGGTTATTTTAAGACGGACAAATCTTAACAGTCCTATATTTCTTATATTATATTATTCACCCAATAGTAACAAAAATTTGAGATAACTTAAATGATTTAGTGGTCATGGGCTTTGATCAACCAAATGAAATGGGTGATTTGCGTGTCTTGTTATTAATTTACTTCTCTAGAATATAAAGTACTTAGTACGCTTTATCAACATCTTAGGTTATTTAGCGTCTGAATGAGATGAAGGTGATAATGCCGGTGAAAAGAGTCATGGGTCCAACACCGAAAGTTATCCATCATTTGCTGCATATTGGGTTGAGGGAAAACCCCGGAAAAAACCTCAACCAGGTAACTTGCTCCGACCGGAAATCGAACCCGGGCCACCTGGTTTCCCGGCTAGACGCTCTAACCATTACTCCACAGGTGTGGGCAATCTGAATTATAAATGTTACAAATTCCGTCTGTAACTCATATCTGTGAATCTAAAAGAAAGAATTTAGGATGGTGATACTTACGTACGTATTACTAAACCATTCTACAGTTATGAGTAGATGGCGGGCTTGAGATACCTTTACGGCGGCAATAGGTTGATGCACAACGGAGCTTAGACATGTGACGTTACTCTCGTAGGTAAATTTTGTTAAGAACGCAAAATGACCTGTCAGCCGCCCCTTTGCGCTCTGTAGGAACCGAACCTAAGCCAGCGGAGTACTGTGAGTAATCATAGTGAACAGTTGTCTAACGCCAGTGTCGAGGTTGTTTGTCACAGTGTTTACGTGTACAGTAGAGCGTCTCGTTTAGGCACAGTGAAAAGTAAACAAAGTGCAGGTAACGTGTGGGGAAGGTGGAGCCGTACGATAAACACGAGAGATGCACAAGGTTTTAGTTACAATTAATTATACTAATTAATATTAATTGACATAATATTTTCCGAAAAGACACAAAATAAAAGAACACAAATTGCATAACATTATCATATACACATTATAACAAACAAGGAATTGTAATGTTGAAATAATTTAGTATAACAAATCAAATTACCTACTTAGTCTATATGATGTTGCTTTCAAGCAGCATTTTTACGGTCATGAATTTCATTCTCTGTATGATTATATATATATATATATATTTATTTATTTATTTATTTATTTATTTATTTACTCACTCACTCACTCACTCACTCACTCATTCAGTCGACCTGGTTGGCGAGTTGGTATAGCGCTGGCCTTCTATGCCCAAGGTTGTGGGTTCGATCCCGGGCCAAGTCGATGGCATTTCAGTGTGCTTAAATGCGATAGGCTCATGTCAGTAGATTTACTGGCATGTAAAAGAACTCCTGCGGGACAAAATTCCGGCACAACCGGCGTCGCTGATATAACCTCTGCAGTTGCGAGCGTCGTTAAATAAACCATAACATTTTTCATTCATTCATTCATTCATTCATTCATTCATTCATTCATTCATTCATTCATCTGGAAAACAAAGTCTAATGATACAAATTATGTGCAGTTTCCATAGAAATAAGAAAGCAGGATTATGGCACGAGTGGCAAACAAGATTCTTATAACTGTAAATTGAGAGATTCAAAATTACAAATGGGTTAAATGAAGTTTTATTTATTATAAAAGAAACAAACGTTCTATTTTAATGTATTGCATTCCTGTGCAGATGATACAGTATTAATGGCAAACTTGGCACGACACTTATTTTAATACAAATAATGATTTTAAATTAATAAAAGCAAGGCTTGATTCGAATATTCTTTCCCTTAAAACTGTTAAAACTACATATTTTATTCATTTTTCATTAACTAATAAACCTTATAAATTGCCTAATTCTTCCCTAAACACAATTTTGATTCTTTCGCAATTTGCTGTAATTGTCCAATTATAAATTAATCTTCATAAATTAAATATTTAGGAATCGTTATTGATAACCATCTAAAATGGGACAAACAAATCAACTACCTTTTAACAAATTACCTATAATTTCATATTACTTTGTTCAGTTACGAAATTAGTTATCAATGGATGTACTACGTAAGCCTATCTTCTCTTATTTCAGTCTATAACCCAGTGAGGAATGTTAAGATGGGGCAGTACTTATAAAACTAACCTTAATCCACTAGATTTATTACAGAGAAGAATAATTAAAATATGTCTAAAAACATAGGTCTATTGATTTTCCTACCGAAAATTTGTTTTTACAATTTAAAATCTTGAAAATACATCACATTTATATCAATGCATTATTAAATTTTATACATAAAAATCACACATATTTCCGATCATAGTATACTCACAAACATAAACCCAAAGACATGGATACAATACATTGGTTTGAACCAAAGTGTTTAACGAGCACTGCTTTCAACCATAGTACTAATATCGACCCTAGAATTTAAAACAAATTAATAAAGAAATACCCACTTCTATTTATCAGCAACAGTTTGAAATTTAAGAATGTAAGTAGCCTAAGCAATTTGTTATGAGTAATTATTAATATTTATTTATTTTTTTTTTTGTAATTTATGTATGTAAATTTATTATGTATCGAATTCTCCTCAGTTCGAGAACACTCTCTTTCAGGGGAGTGCTAGAATTTCATTAATTTACAATTTCTTTGCATTGTATTTTTCTGTTAATAAACAATAAATTTTCAATAAATTCATTTGTGAAAACGAACTTCTTTTCAGTAAACATTGTTTTCTATTTGGGAATTCTGTTATAAGTTCTCAGAGTCATCTATGAAAAATGTCCAGCATTATTCTGATTTACTGTGTGAGTTAGGGTACGTACACGTTGGAGCAACGATAAACGATAAGAGAAACGTTCTAGCGACGCTTTGGTATTATCAAAGAATCAAGTGTTCATATCGGAGCAATGAGAACGCGGGAAGCGAACATTTTGATTTATCAGTAGAAGATATTCTATGCATCCACTTTATGAAAGAAGATATATAGAACGTATCAGCTGCTAAGTTCAAGGTTAATATAACTTAAATACGTACAAAATTAAACCCGTTTCTCATCCCAAAGATAGTATAAATTCGTTGTGTTGTGATTGGTTCTTGTGATCACATAACATAGGACGAATAAATACACAACTGATCAATTTGTCAATATCTACAATAATTAATTTAATAAGCCGAAATAATAATAAATCGATTAATATTCGGATATATTAATAACCACCGGTATTTATACAGATTAATATTACCTTAATCAGAGATCATATGAACGACAAGAGCGAAGAAAATGGAACTTTGCTTTTTCGTCGCTTTTATCGTGTATCTTCGCTTTTATCGTTACTCCAATATGCACACCTCAATGACAATGCATGCTTCAATTCTCTCTGATATAGCATCGCTGCTTCTTTATCGTTTATCGTCGCTCCAACGTGTACGTACCTTTACAACTTCGCAAATGATAGAGGTTATAACAGTTAAAGAAGTCAGCTTCCTTGTGGGGAATTTTATTGGACTCAGACCTATTTAATCTAACCGGAAATTAAACAGCTGGAGAAATAGCGAAGTTCAGACAACATTGTAAACTAGCCTCAACTTCTGATTGTGAAAGTAGTAATTGATATTACAAAGAATTTCACTCTTTTGTGGACATTTTGATTAAGGTTAGTCTACATATGCATCTTGTGCTGTTTGATTCATCGCTACCATTCCTATTATTATTCAACACACAGTACTAACTTGTGTACATATTACGTCAAGCACTGCATATTCCTTCCAACCAATCACATGGCGTATTTGCAGACAACTTCTGTAACCACTTGTTTACATAAGGAACAACTTCAAGAGAGAGACGTTTAGACAGTCGCTCATATCGAACTTACTGCAACATACGCCTACGAGTTAGAGATGGGATTTCGGCGTCTATCTATTCAGCTCGTGCCCAGCATCCCGTGCGTTGTCTTCAGTTACTCGTATCAGTAGGCTTGGAAGTCAGTGGACTAAATGTCTATATATATATATATATATATATATATATATATATATATATATAATTCATTATATGGTATTATATAAGTTGGAAAATTTAAAAACATATACAGTGGATAACAGTTATATTTGTACAAGCTGAAATTTTGTAAAGAAATAACTTGGTTCGTCTTTAAATTGATTTAAACTTTAAAATACTTTAATATATTATTAAAATCCTTATACTAAACAGGTACAATGTAACAAAATGATGACAGTGTTATTTATAAACAGTGGGAAGTAAATGCATCACAATAAGGCAACGTATCATGCAACACTCTTATTTATACACTTTACAAAGATGCTTTACATTTACTGTGTGCATAGATGGTTAACTGCGTTTCCGTACCTATTGGGGTGGGGGAGTAGCGATGTTGTCTGTTATGTATTATATCAGTCGTGTCCAACATGAAGAAAGGGAAGGAGCTAAGCACAGAACTTAAACATACGATAATCAGTCTTGCTTTGAGGGGCTATTCACTCAGGAAAATTGGTAATATTGTGAAAAAACCTCACTCAACAGTAAGTTATATAGTAAATAAGTTCAAATATAATGGTTCCATTAAGAATATTCCGAGAAGAAGTAGAGAATCGTTCCTGAATGAGAGAGAAAAACGTTTCATTGTTAACAAAGTTAAAGTGAACCCACGTGTAACTGCACCAGAAATTGTGCAGATGTTGCAACAGGCATCGGGTAAGAAGGTATCCTGTCAGACCGTTCGTCGAGTACTATGGCAGCGTGGGTATCGCGGCAGAATCCCAAGAAAAAGGCCATGTGTAAGTAAAAAGAATCGTGCAGCAAGACTGGCATTTGCTAAAGAGCACCAGGACAAACCTCAAACCTTCTGGAATACTGTGATTTGGTGTGATGAGACTAAAATAAATCTATTTGGATCTGATGGAATACAGACTGTGTGGAGGAAAGCCAATACGGCCGATAATGTGGAGAATACTTTACCAACAGTCAAGCACGGAGGTGGATCAATTAAATTATGGGGGTGTATGTCATCAAAAGGAGTGGGTACGATTATTTCATTGATGACAACTTAAACAAATGGGGTTATTTGAACATTTTAAAAAATAATGTCAAACAAAGTGTGGAAAAAATGGGACTATCAGCATCTTACATGTTTCAGCAAGATAACGACCCCAAGCATACAGCAGAAATTAACAAACTGTGGCTCATCTGGAATGTTCCTAAACAGCTTAGAACACCTGCCCAATCCGCGGACCTTAATCCGATTGAGCATCTATGGCCAATTCTCAAGAGAAGAGTTCGTAAATGTAAAGTAACATCTGAATAAGATCTAAAGGTAGTTATTTTGAAGACGTGGGAAGAAATTAAACCTGCCACTTGTCTTAGGCTTGTACAGTCAATGCAAAGAAGGTGCAGAGCTGTATTGAAGGCTAGGGGCTATTCAACAAAGTATTAGAACTTCCCGTCTGTGCCATAAATGTAAAAACAAAGAAACATTTATAATTTATTTTTGTAACTGTACAAATAAGAATGTTGCAGGGAAAAGGCTGTGTTTTTGTTTAAATAGAGGAAGTTGTTATGTTAAAGTATTTGAAAAATTATTTTTATAATGTTATTATTGTTAAGTATGTAAATAATTTATAATGCAACATAAAACAGAAGAATACAATATTTATTTCTGCAGAAAAAAACGTTGTTTTAAATATTAAATACAGCTGTACAAATATAACTGTTATCCACTGTATATGAATAAATATGTACTAATATACCATCAAAATTACGATTCATGCAACAGCGCGAATACTAAATCGGTATAAATTCACATTTATTCTTTATTAGGAAGTTGAACAAGCTTTGTTCCATTGCCTAAAATAATGATCAATTGGACTTATTATTTGATTAACTTATTTATTTATTTATTTATTTACTTATTATTTATTTATTTATTTATTTATTTATTTATTTATTTATTTATTTACTTATTTATTATTTATTTATTTATTTATTTATTTATTTATTTATTCATTTATTTATTTATTTATTTATTTATTTATTTATTTATTTATTTATTTATTCATTTATTTATTTATTTATTTATTTATTTATTTATTTATTTATTTATTCATTTACTTACTAATCTATTTATGTACAACCCGTAAAGCATTTTACAAGAGGCCTCCAGTATTAATGAACTTTTAGATTTAAGCAATATTTTGTTTTAAACTGTTATTTTTTACAAGTTACTGTTGACTATGTCGAGAGTCTTCATCACTCTATGGCATGCAATAATAAATATCAAATATATATTTATTTGTTTACTTACTTATCTATTTATCTACTTACTTACTTATTTATTAACTTGTTTACTTATTGGATTATATACTTCGTTACTTTGTTAATTTATTTATTTGTTCCTTCTATATCTATATTTAATTATTTATTTGTTTGTTTAATGTTTATTTTTTACTTTTGTTTATTCACTTGTTTATTATTATTTATTTACTTATTTATTACTTATTTATTTATTTGTTATTTTTTCACATATTTATTTATTTACTTGTCCATTAATTAATTAATTCATTCATTCATATTATATCCCATATGAGGAACCCTATTTCAACCAAAAGTAAGTTAGAATTTTAGTTGACAGTCTAGCATTTTTATGTACTGTATATGCATGCCAAAGAAGTAAACTAAACCTATGTGAGTATACGAATTTAGAAGAATAGTACATTGTAATAACCAGACCTGGCGGTTTCAGTCCCGTGGACTAAGGTTAATCGTACATTTACTATAGCATACCAGATGTTGGTCGCGAGGCATGAGCAGACGGATAAACAAAGCTGTTTGTGTACCGGTGGATTCTCTGCTGTGTACACTAACAGTTCTTGGAGGCTACAACTACATTACATACCTACTACTTATGCACCCTACAAGATGTTCCTAAAATAGGTAGTCAAGTCTAAGTTGCACATCCATGTAAGGATACATAACTTGAAATAAGTTAAATCTTTACATATCTTACTTACATAACTACATATTTAAAAGAAAAACATATGAATAATTTGAATAAATTATATATATACAATTTTTCTATAAGTGAAAAGTCGAATTTCTGAAAAACCAATGTACACACAATTTCGAAATGGATTATGATTGGAATTCAAATTTTTTTCCCTATCACTATATTCTAAGGTAAATTATTGTACCATGAAAAGACTGGTGTCTGTGTACTTATAGAACTTCAGACGTGGATCATTTGAAATGGCTTTACAGTAGAATTGTTCTTTTTTCGATTTTCTTCAATTTTACACAACTCTCTGTAAAAGTCAATTTTGCAGTCCGATTTTGTTTGTGACGTGCAATGCATGTCTGCAGCATCCTTATTTTCCATCAATGCAATATATCCATTTTTTATATCAGTATTGCAATGGGCCTATATATTTGCGTTTTCGTCCTTTTATAACTGAACGACAAAGTTTGCACTGAATTAGCCTACTTATTGTCTAGTTCCTTCATAATATTTTACTTAATATTTATCCGTTGGAATACATTGTTTCCGCAGTATGCACTGAACAACTGAATTCCCTGTACCTTCATACAACATCGTCTCCTTAAGATAGCTGTAATCGGTGTTTGTCTTATGCTGAGTGTAAACAGGGACTACATGACATAGACCACTAGTCACGATGCTATGTGCACATAACTTCCGAAACCGCTAGCCTGGTAATAACTAAAACTGTTGTACATAAACACAAAAATATCTGCCATTGCTAACGTTGGTTATTTAACAACGCTGTGTCAACTACTAGGTTATTTAGCGTTGATAGTATAGCCTGATGATGTTTGGCGAGATGATGCCGAGAATTCGTCACAGTTTACCTGACATTCTCCTTACAATTGGGGAAAACCTCGAAAAAAGCCCAACCAGGTAATCAGTCCAAGGGAGAATCGAACCCTCGCCCGAGCGCAACTCCGGATCTGAAGGCAAGCGCCTAAACCGACTGAGCTACACCGGTGTCCCATTGTTTAAGTGCTATATAAAGAATTAAGACACGAATGTTCTATGTACACTGAATTAATATACTGAGTTTCCATATACATTGAACTGATTGTTTAATTACTATAGTATACAATACATTTATGCACTGAATTGCACGTAATGGCCAACAGACGACTCTTTCCCCTGAGTATGATTTTGTGTGTAGAAAGCTTATTCTCAAATCCCAGAACGTCTCGAATTTCTCACATATGTTCATCTCCAGAAATAATAAAAAATGTTAGTTACCCGTACGTCGAAGATCCAGCTTATGAAAAACATGGTTATTATCTGACCGAAATTTACACGTGGTGATCGAGTGTTGGTTTCTGATTCGATGTTGGTTGAATGTAACCTTAGCTTATAGCCATTTCGAAAGACGATCTATTGGAAAGTTCTTAAAAAGATTTCATGAAGCCATAGAGATCGCAACGGATCACTAGATCCAAGGTTGATGATGATGATGATGGTGATGAATTGATTACTCTTCATAAATTTAGAGGAGGTTGCTTAGGGTTGCATTTCTATGAATATCACAAATATTGTCCCGCGCCGTGGCGTCGTGGTCTAAGGCATCCTGCCTAGCACTCGCGTTACGGAATGCGCGCTGGTTCGAGTCCTCATGACGGAAGAAATTTTCTCATAAAATTTCGGCCAGTGTATGAGACCGGTGCCCACCGAGCATCGTGATGCACTTGGGGAGCTAGGATAGGTAGTGAAATCCTACAATTTACTGGTACTGTATTGTACCACTTTTCCCCACCTGTAACAAAAATGTTTTTAGTAAACAATATATAGTGTATAAGCTATAGAAAATGGGTCTATCATTGCCTGATTCTGTAATTGCATGCATTGCCTTGAGAAATTTTATTCGAGCCGCTACTATGTCACCTCTTTCCTTTGGGAACTTGCGACCGGCTGCACTTCTTTTGCAGTTAAAGCCCATGTTTTTTAATAAAGCGTGCATGGATGTTACGGACCCCTGGTATTGAATTTTCTCTTTCATCAACGCGACAATTTTTTTCAACGTTGAATACCCCCTGCTGTCATACATTTTAAAAATCGTATGACGAAGTACACACTTCTGAAAGTTATCCAAATCATTTACACGTTTATTTATTTTTGCAGTATTTACCAGGTGAGGTAAATACAGGTCTACCACCTATTTTTTTATTGCCTCTTTGCATGCCCGAGATACCGTATGCACTCCTACATCACACGTCTGTGCAGTCAGATTCTGCGTTTGTGAAAAATTGACAGTTGTACGCACTGCGCCATTAGCCAGTCTGTTAAAAAATTGTATACAGAAAATACCATAGGCTACTCTTCGCCTTTGAATGTAAAACTTTCCTTTTTCGCATAACAGACGAAACACCAAAACCACTCGCAATTCCTTCAAGAGACATTATTACAGAAAGTTACACGTCATACAACAGAAAAAAGTCCACGTCTGAATTTGAAAAGAAACCGAATCTATCTTCGTTTGCAGAGAGGGACTTCAGAGCAGAATATGTTGTGAGTTGTACGCTGGATATCTCTGTTTAGTCTTAGAGCAATAACTTGAGAGCCATTCTTGTACAGTCAGTTTCAGAATTGTTAACTCTACCTATTGTTATAGCTTAAAATTCATTCATAGCTATAAATTCTGTGCGCGCAAGAAACAAAGTAATACGCGACTGATCAGCGAGACTTCGTGACGATTGGACAGGCAACACTGCCTCACTGTCACTGGCTAATCAACATGACCGGCTTGAACTTGCTCCGCCTTAAATGCCTTCTTATTCTGAAAGCGCTTTAGTTCTCTAATTAAACAAATTTGAATACCCCTGATCTAATCCCTACTCCTGGAGATTATATGTAATAGACTTATGTGTTTGAAAGACATGCAGGATGACTTTCGTTCATCCCCGAAGTACACAGTATTCTCACACATATAGCCATTCATTCATCATAGTTTTCTGCCCAAGGGCAGGTCTTTCACTGCAAACTCAGCATCTCCAATCTTTTCTATTTCCAGCCTTTCTCTTTGCCTACGCATATAGAAAATTCCTGCTAAAGATAGGTTATGTTTTATTTTCCACTCTGCTAAGATCTAATGCGACTACGTGAGCATTACACTTTTGAGCTAACGCAAGGGTCACTAATGTACTGTAAATTTATGAAAAAAAAGCCTCAGGCTTTACACACGTCCCATATTTGTACAAGGCGTTCCAGTAGAATATGACGGTTTTCATAACACTGCCATTTCTAGCAATGTTGTGCTTTGGAGGAAATATATATATATATATATATATATATATATATATATATATATATTTTTTTTTTGCTATACGATCTTCAAAAGATACCATTTCTCCTGTGATTGTAGGAAATGATATTATGGCTAATTGGACAGTGGTAGAACGTGTATTTGCAGTAACAGCATATATTGAGTCTAAATCCATCACACATACTCAGAGAAGATTAATGAAATGATTTAATGTTCTACGACAGCCGTTGCGAAAATGTGATCGTGCGCCGAACCACTGTGTAACCTGCAACATGCGTAGCACCTTTGGAGGGAGGCGGACACCCGAAGGGGAAGTGAAGCAATTGTCTGACTTATTAAGGATTTTCATTTTCTTTACGTCAATCACTTAAATATAATTTCATACAGTATAAAGTTACATACGAATGTTTAGTACGTGTAACGAAGAAAGAAATGAATAAGAAAACATAGGACACATTATCACAACCTAAAATTAACTGTCTTCAGAATGTCTCTGCGACAGAGTTTCAAAATCAGGAATTATGTCACTTACTGCCAGTCGTATGTGATCATGAAGGTATTTGTCTGTCAGTCGTGATCTAAATTTGGTTTTTACTATTTTCATTGTTGAAAATAATTTTTTCACAAACGTAAGTGTAGCGAACATGGCTTCAACAGAGCAAGCGGAATAACGAAGCATCGGATAATTATTTTTTGATAAAGATTTGAAAAGTTCAACATTTGCCAAGTCCTTACATCTAGCTTTCATTTAACATCACATTGTAAATCTTTGAGGTAACCGCATAATTCATACACATGCTGAAAAAGGATTGAAGTACAGAGATAATGATGATGATGATGATGATAATAATAATAATAATAATAATAATAATAATAATTATCACTTAAGCTTTTAATGTTTCATGAGTGACATGTAGTATAATGTCGTTTTATGTTATACAACCGTTTCCTCGTAATACTTGTGAGCAAATCAAACATTTAATATTCTTATCATATTAGCAGCAAAAAAAATGCTTCCTCCCATCCTACTTGTAATTTTCGTTTTTGTAGAGATAGGCCCTACAGGTTTCGAGAGAGACTTTGCGATGATACGCCACTCGCAGGTCAGAGACAAATACAAATGGAACGGAGTTTGACTCCAGTGAGTGAGAATGTGGGGGTTAGGGGATGTAGGAAGCAAGAGAAATGCATAGCTATCACTGCGAGTCACAATATGCTCGCGAGCCATATTTTCGCCATGGCTGTTCTACGATATGCAAGAATTCCTTCCCGTAACACAATTCTGAAATGGATGAGTAAATTCAACAAAACTGGGAATGTTTGTGATAGATTTGCTGGTAGTTCGTGATCAGTCCGTACTCCGGAAAACATTGCCAGAGTTAGGGAAGCTGTGCTTAGAAGTCCAGATCGGTACCAAAACATGTTGGGAACGGTGGAACTGCCGAGAAGGATCACCATAATGAGTGTTTGTTTGAACAGAATAGGGCGACAGCACACACTGCGCGTGAATCAATGAACTGTTGCGAATCTTATTCCCTGGGCGCATAATTTCACGATTTGGATGTATCGCCTGGCCGCCACGGTCCCCTGATCTTACGGCAGCCGACTTCTTCTTATGGGGATATTTGAAAAGTAAAGTGCACTTAACAGATCACGCACCATAATGCAGTTGAAAGAAAACATAAATAATTAAATTAGAGCCATTAATCGCGGTTTATTGCAGAGAGTAATGAGGAGCTTTCAGAGCAGATTGCAGAATGTGTTCGTTGTCGTGGAGGCCACTTAAAAAATGTAATTTTTAAAAAATAAGTATAGATTAATAAATTTCGTTCTACAACGTTTCCAGTAAAAGTGCTGTCTTTTACTGTTCTCCAACCAGGAGATCAACCGTGAAAGGAATGTGGTTACTATTGCGTCATCTATTGGAGCGAAGTAGATAGATAATATTACCGTTATAACGTTAGTTTAAAAACCATGCGCTCTTCTGCATATGTTATTTCCTGTATGGAGAGATTAAAAGACCAGGAGATTAACAGTGATCTAATTTTGTAACTAGGGTAGTATCAATATGTGTGTGTATCAATGTTATTGTTTGTGCTGTGAGAGCTAGCCAATACAGATACGAGTACCCACGTGTGTGACCTTATGACATCTTATGACATCAACATTAATTCACAGCATTACCCCGCTTCGTCTCAGTCCCCAAAGACTTTCTCGTGGTTGGAGTACAGTAACCTAATTCAATTTGATTGTCCCACAATAAAACTATGAAGACCGTCACATTCTACTGGAACACCTTGTATATGCTGAGCATTTTGTTTTTCGTCCTTCCCCGGTTTTAAATCCGTGAATCCTAGTTCTAATGATAAGCTTGGTCACTCGACCATTTATCAAAGCACAAAAGAATTGAATTTTTCCTTTCACTTTTGATGAAGGTGAGGTAGGTGCTGCATTTCTTTGCCGTGGAGTTGAGGAGCCCCGGGCGACGGAGCCGGAGGGAGGGTCGCTGGAGCTGACAAGAGCACCTCGTTGCCACTGTGCAGTCGACACCGCCACGCCCCCGACAAGCGGCGCTGACAAACACAGTGAAGCATTGCCCGGCTTCTTTGCGTAGCGTTGCAGGCCACATAATTCACCCTGCAATTTAAAGACACTTCGAACACTCCCACTTATCTTCCGCGCAGATTTTCTGTGCTGTATTTTGTAATTGTGTACGTATATACAGGTCTCATACATTTATTCAATAGCCCCTCCCGTAATGAAATTATATTTCTGGAAGTCTATGTTAAAGTCTTTCGTAATTATTCAGAAATAAGGGAACCTTGTTAAAGACGATACTCGTGAAACACAACGTTTTAAACCTCTAATTTATGAGACATGAAAACGAAAATGTGAAATTATTCATCCACACAAAGAAGAGTGTTATTTTCATTGACCTAGACTCTAAAATCTAGAGCAGTAACGTACAAGCCATTGCACTACTGGGTGTTCATTTCAAAGTGTGTCATGACGTCACTGTTGTGAGTCAGCGATTTGAAGCGAGTTTCAGCTTTTATATCAGAGAAGTTGCCTTTTATTCAAGGCGTTCAATCTGAATTTGAGAACGTGTACGGTATAACTTGAACGTCGTAGCAACAGAGGCGGCCTGTACGGTCTGTGTGCTACCATAATCTCTTTCGAACTGTGTTTTGCGCGGGCAAGTCGTACGCAGGGTATTTTTTATCATCAACACAAATCAAATGCTTCGTGTCCATGTTGACCGTCGAAGTTGATGTCAACAAATACGTAAATAATCGTCTTAACCCTCTCGCCATATTCCGACAGTAAGAAAAAAACTCACCTCAGTACGTGTGTCCAAACAGTTCACATTCCTGCCAGTACTGGCGTTACCGTACGTATCGGTACGTACTCTTCAGAATGAACGCCGTACTTGCTAGGCAACTTCTCTGGCACATATAGGTAATACGCCTCTGCGGAAGTGTAGGGAGATTGAATTCTCTAGGCTCATCGGCTAGCCACATGACGGCATACAGCGAGCCATGACACACTTTGAACTGAACACGCAGTATATGGCAATCATAGAGTACAAAAAACACCGCAGGAGGGGAAAATGTAAGAGACGATGCTTTCTTAGGGAAAGTAACAGAACTGGCGCGTTGAAAACAATTTTAAAATGTCTGTAATACATACCTGCATACATCAGTAATATTATTATGTACGGTATATTTAGACACACACATTCCCCATATAGGGTAAAGTTGTCTAAATCCGTGGTACTCCTAATTCCGTGATACATTTTTTTCACTAAATGTTACAGGATTGGGTATCTTGCTAGGAAGTTCACCGATGTCTCAAAAGTAGGCGAAAGATGCACACTTTCGAGAAAGATGTCTCACGCAATGGTCGAACGGCAAAGTTTTGACTGAGATTCAATTTCAAAAAAGTATCACGGGATTAGGAGTATTAAGGAAATAGTCAACTTTACCCTATATCGATGGTGTTTGGGTAAAGAGAGATAAGTCATAAAAATGAGTTTTGAGGTAAATGAAAATAAAATTTCGGACTCCAATTACAGATAATATTTCTACACAAGTAAAACACATCAAATAATGCTAGTATTATTTTCTTCTTGCACACCCGCTTGTAAAATTTAACATATGTATTCACCTGCGGAACTCAATTTACACAAAAAATTACAACCCCCTTTACGCGAACAGCATCTATATACAGAATGAACCGTAAGTAATGCCATTAATCTCAATGGGTTATTCCTTGAGATATTTGAAACAAAAAAGTTTAATACAATTTTGCTCGTTTTTGCTTCCTTTTCGAGAAAAAAAAATTATATGAAACATTTCAAAGCGTATTTTGGGAAAACTATTGAATTAATTCTCAATATGCTGAGTCAATTTAAGAAGGCAGTGTATTATGATAATAAATGATTGAAAGAATTTAATTTTGTCCGTTAAATGCGTAGAAATTTGATCTGAACAAATGTAACTTTTTCTTTTGAAAAGGAATTTTAAAATGTTACATTTGCTCGGATCATATTTCTGCATATTTAAAGGACAAAACTAAAATTCATTCAATCATTTATTATAATACACAGCTCTCTTAAATTGATTGAGCATATTTGGAATTAAATCATCAACTTTCCGAAAAACACGCTATGAAATGTCTTATACAAAACAATTTTTATCTGGAAAAGGAAGAAGAAAACAAAAAAAAATTGATTAAACTTTTTTGTTTGAAATATCGCAAGGAATAACCCCCTAAAATTAATGACATTACTTACTTTTCACTCTATATAATTCACACAGTGTGTTATTACTATTACCCTCTGTCAGAAAAAAAAAAAATTCTCTGTAACCAGAATTTCGAAAGTATTTTCCGTGAATAATGCCTGTAGAATTAAAATTAAGAGAAATAATCAATGTTTGGTTTAGAAAGATATGTTGAGTTTTATCGGAATACATTTCTAATACACATGACATGATCTTACGTTCATTGGCCTTCTTCTGCAAAAAGAGTTAAAAAGTAAAGGTGATAGTGCATCTCCTTGCTTTAGCCCGCAGTGAATTGGAAAGGCATCATACAGAAATTAACCTATACGGATTCTGCTGTATGTTTCACTGAGACACATTTTAATTAATCGAACTAGCTTCTTCGGAATACCAACTTCTGTAAGAATATTATAAAAATTACTTCGCTCTTAACAGAGTCATATGCCTTTTTAAAATCTATGATATAATAATTTGGGAAGAATAATGCTACCGGTATATAAATATATATAAAATCAATAGCGAATATGTAAGTAAATGTTAACTGTTTAAGAGTTTTCAGGATCTGAAAATAGACATACACGAGTCATGAAACACAAAGCAATGCACTGGAAGTTTGTATTACCCATCCTTGGAAATTATTTTTAATATTACATTGAATTAAATAAATTAAAATCGCCAAATATTTTGCACCAGTCGGGAATCATTCGTCATAGGGATATTGTAAATTAGTTAACATAATTAAAGTTAATATCATTTCTAAACAAATTGAGCAATGAAGGTGGAGTAAGCGGCTATGGACTATCTGAAGAACGGAATTCAGTTATTCCGTGCTAAACAACTACTCCCATCAGTATGATGCAACAATTAACATTAAATAATACACAGAAGTATGCTAGCCATTTGGCTTGTTTATTAACCTACACGCTCTTTCCAAGTGTGTGTAAATATTTTAAATCTTCAAACATGAATTTGCTTGGTGCAATGTTATTATGATTAATAATAATAATAATAATAATAATAATAATAATAATAATAATAATAATCCGTGGCGCTACAGCCCATTAAGGGCCCAGACCGACCAGCCGGCTGCTGGCCTCACGCCCACATGCCGAAGCAGAGGTGGACGATCATCCAACCAGACTGGAGGTATCATGTGGTTAGCACGATGATCCTCCCAGCCGTTATAGCTGGCATTTGCAACCGGATTTCGCTATCTATCGTAGTTCCCCAAGTGCATCACGATGCTGGGTAGGCACCGGTCCCATACACTGGCCAAAATTTCATGAGAAAATATCTTCCCCCATGAGGACTCGAACCAGCGCGCATTCCGTAACGCGAGTCCTAGGCAGGATGCTTTAGACCACGACGCCACGGCGCGGGACTGTTATTATGATTAGTGCATCAATTAAGAGTTTGAAGAACAATCTGGTTCAGTTCATAAAAAAGTGAAATCGGAAAGACCAAGAATTTAGTGATATTCAGGTTGTAGATGTGCGAAATTTTTGGTGTTTAATTCAGTAAATTGGTAACTCAGTTCATACGCAGCTGGCTACAGACTAAAAAGTCATAGTTCAATCCCGAATTTTCTCATTGCCAAAACGTCGAGAACGGCTCCAGAGTTCACTGATCCTCCGAAAGTGAAAGATGGTACGAGGGTGGTGCCGACCATACCACCTCATTCTAGTGCTCAGATCACTAAAGCGTGCAGGCATATCTCCATACTTACATTCGCCATCATATTTTATGAAGAGGATACCTAAATTCGATAAACACTGCTCTATTTTACATGAAAACGTACTTTACAAAAGGTATATATATTAAAACACATTCCAAATGCAGTGTAGAAATAAATTTCTATAATAATTAATGTAGTATTATTTGTTAATATAGGCTACTCGTATTTTCATTATTTTCACAAATTAAAATTGAATGCGTTCAACTGTAAAATGAAGCATTTATAAAATTTTAATGTACATGTTAAAACTCAATCCCCTGCTGATATTCCCAGGAGAACTACAGGTGCGAAATTATATTGTAGGGGAGACTGTTGTACCTTTAGCATAGTGTACCTTTGAACATTTTTTGTTTTTTTAATTTTTGCTACTACCTAGAGAACTCAAACTGAAGTAGATTGTAGAGAAAGCCGCTAAGTAGCTCTGGTCGTAGTTTCAGTTTAATTTATTGCAAAATGTTAATTCCGTGGACAAAAGAAGTTTTTTAGTACCAAAAGTAAACATTTCGTTCATTTATATATGTTTTCTAACACAAAACCAGATTGCATTTGTTAATATCTTCCAAGTACGGTGTGTTCCCTATCATCTGGTGAGTAATAACATATTTAAAATTCCATGACTTATTCGAATCTCTAGTTTTGGGAGCCATATTTGTTTAAACGTGCATCCTTTGAACACAAAACATGTTGTACTATGGAACATATTCAAAAGTACACGATACTATCGATTTTTGTTTTTATTTTATTTTAAGATCATGCCACGAAGTAAGTCTGGAGTTAAGAGGCCCCTCAATTGATCCGGATGCCTTGAAGAAAGCTGTTGAAGCAGTTATTGCTCCTCCAGGAAATAAAATCTCAATCAGAGGAGCCTGCTCCGGTTTATGATGGCAAATACATTTCAAATATGATTATCAGTTTTTACAGCTATGTTCTCACCTATTTTCCATGTGTTTCAACTTACAAGAGGGTATGTTCCAAGGTACACGAACCTATTGTACCTTCGAACACATTACATATTCCTTTATTTTATTTTTTCCATCCTTGATAGGTCTGTAGAACAGGAAAATACATACAGGAAGTTGTAAAGGAATATTCAATAATTATTTCAAAATTTTTTTCATTTAAAAAATTCCATTTTCCAAAATTAAAAAAAAATAAAACGTGAAAAATGTTTAAAGGTACAACAGTCTCCCCTATAGTCTACAATATATTCGCTTAAACGTGATAAACCACCTACAATTCTAATAGACCTATCTCGTGCATCTGCATTGTTCTGTGAATTTTTCTTTCAATTACAACAGACCTATACTTTGACGATTATGATTTTCAAGAGGACATACTTCAAGGGGAGTAGATTGGATAACCCACTCAAATAAAGAAAGGAGATGATGAAACTGTTTGTTGTTTCAAATTTTTATGTTCTTCTTCTTTTGTATAGGCATTTTCTCGTCTGTTTTCACACACATTATGTCAATGATGATTAGATCTCGTTCCATCTTTTTAGAGGTCTACCTACTTCTTTTCTTCCTTCACTACTTTAATAAGTATTGTTTTATCGGCTCTGTCTACGTGCGAGTTCCACTCTCCTTTCCTTGGTCTTACAAATGCCTCAACATCTATAACAGGCCTGCAGAATTCGTAAGTAGGGGAAAAATGACGTCAGCCTCACTCCATTTCTATTGGAGATGATCGACTTCTGCGTAGAGTTCTTTACATTCTCTGGCCGTCAAAGGTCCATCAGTGACGGCATGTAATTTTCAAAAAGGATTGTAATAAATTCATTGTTTTATAATGCGTTATCTCGTTTCAAGGTTTACAGTTATACAAGATTTCCTGTCGGTAGTTTCTTTGAGATTTCTTTGCACCTAACCTGCTTCAGATTTTCGAAAACTTTCCTCCTATGATCACCTACGGAAACATAAATTTATAGCATTTAAGTAATGAACCTTGAAAGTCACTATTAATTTCAATTCAAAATGAAAACAATGAGTGTCGTCCTTAATTTAACAGTATATAAATAAATAATCAATACACAATTTGTAATAATGAACTTACCCGAAAGTTTGTGCATTCCATAATTCTTAATATGGGCTTTGTTTAAATGTCATTTAATATTGAAATGACGAGTAGAACTAAATTGGATGGGAAACAGTAAACAAGCAATTTATTCTTTCGTCTTCAACAACAAAGTAATCATATTCCCATTTCCTTTACAAGTAATATTTCTTTACGGGTTTAGATTTTGCCATGTTCCAGTTCTCTTTAAACTGCAGTACGCGTATTATGTATGTATGTATGTATGTATGTATGTATGTATGTATGTATGTATGTATGTATGTATGCAATGTATGTATGTTTGTTTGTTTGTTTGTATGCATGCATGTATTTATTTATTTGTTTATTTATTTATTTATTTATTTATTTATCTATTTATTTATTTATTTATTTATTTATTTATTTATTTATTTATTTATTTATTTATTTATTTATTTATTTATTTATTTATTTGTCTGTTTGGCTGGAGTGCGTTACAATGTTGAATGACAGCATTGACATCCGGTCATATAGCTATCACTCACTTATCAACGTAAAATTTAAATATCGTCCTATTACTAGTAAAACCAGTTAAGACCAGTAATGCAAGTTTTGTAAAAACAGGAATTAAAACTTTATTAATGCACGAAAAATCATAATAAATTCTTCAGATAAAGTAATTGGTTTGTTGCCTGCATGGAACATTTCGGACTTATTTCATTTTAGTAGAATACAGAGCACGGCAAGACATGTCGGGGACTGTACTTATCTTATTTTACACTAGTAATAGGACGATATATACATAGGTAGACCTTTTTACATTATATGCACATATACATTTTAAAATTTATTTTACATGTCTTTTAATTTATTTATTTCCCTCATTCATTTTTCTCTTACTTTCTAAAGGTATGTTCCTAAGGATTTTATTATCTGTTCATTTGTAATTCTTGATAGCGTATTGTATACCTGCCGCCGTGAGAATGAATGTTGATGCAGCCGAGCGTAACTAGAACGCCATGACCGCACTGGTAGAAAAGGTGGGTGGGGTAAGAAAGGGGAATAAAGCAGTCGCGCTGAGGAGCTACAGTTCTGCAGGTCTGATCTATAATATTACATTCCCCTCTTACATCCTGGTTTCTGGCTCTGTCAAGTCTTGTTTTGCCTACGATGACTGTTAAAGTGTTCATCTTTACTACTCTCATAAGCTGTTTAGTTTGAGTAATGTCTGCTCTCGTGTCTGCGCCATATATCATTACATCAATACAACTATGAAATATGCATCGACATGGGGAACTATTAATAATGGAATTCCTCAAGGATCAATATTAGGTCCCCTACTTTTTCTAGTGTTTATAAATGATCTTGCCCCCCCTAATAAAATATGTAGGTCATCCCATATTATTTGCAGATGACACAAGTATAGTAATTACAGCCAATAACTCCAACACATTCCAATCCTCAACAGAGGAAATTCTCTTTAAAATATGTGACTGGTTCTCAGTCAATAAATTAGTATTAAATTGTAACAAAACTAACATAATTCAATTTAAATCCTGTCCAAATTCAACGTCGCAAATTTCTAGCACAATAATTAATAATAGATCCCTATTAGAAACAACAACAACCAAATTTCTTGGCTTAAAAATCGATAATGTGTTAAATTGGAAAAATCATATTAAATAAATTACCCCCAAACTAAACTCAGCTTGTTTTGCTATTAGATCTATGCAAAAGATAGTAAATATCAATACCCTAAAAAACAATATACTTTGCATACTTCCACTCGGTAATGAGTTTTGGAATAATATTCTGGGGAAATTCCACAGATAGTAACAATATATTTCTATTACAAAAAAGAGTAATTAGAATAATACTAGGTGCCAAATCTAGGGAATCGTATAGGGCTATTTTAAAAAAACTACAAATAATGCCCATGGCTTTTCAGTATATCTTTTCATTAATAATCTTCCTCGTATGTAATCGTGAAAACTTTGTAACTAATTCAACAGTTCATAGCATAAATACACGTCAAAAAATGACTTTCATACTCCATCGGCAAGTCTATCGTGCTATCAAAAAGAAGTGCGTTATATGGCAGTAAAAATTTTTAATAGCCTCCCTATCGATATAAAAAATGAAACTCAAAACATAAAATTATTTAGGGCCAAATTAAAGAAGTACCTAATTTCTCACGCCTTCTATTCTGTAGGTGAATTCATGACATTCAATAACACTTCATGAAATTGATACTAAAACTTTGTGTTGTACTAGTAGACTGTATTGTGAATCTCGTCTATATATATTTCATCTAGACTCTGACTATAAATTAAGATTTTATAATAGTATTAAGTTTTTTGACTTGTTCCATATTCTAGCTGTAAGCATGTATGAATACCATGGAATGTTAATAATTACAATACAATACAATACAATACAATAGGTCTTACATATGTTTTGTAAATTTTTACTTTGCTTTCTGTTTTTAATTATTTGTTTTTCAACAAAGCATCTCGTAATTGTTCTGATATTCTTGATGCTTTGAAAACCTGGGTTCTTACTTCATCGAGCAATCTGCGAGAGCTAGATATCTGTACTCCAAGGTATTTAAAATTAATTATTTATTGTCTAACTTTTCTATTAACTTCCAATTTACATCTTACTGGTTTTTTTGATATACACATACATTTAGTTTTTTCTGCAGACACGTCCATATTAAATTTTTTCTGCTGTTATTACAAACCATGAAGTAATCGTTGAAGCTTCTCTTCTGTTCTGGCAATTAGAACTATATCATATGCGTAACATACAATATTAAACTTTTATAACCCATATGATAACAAGGGAGACACTTCGCATCTTGTATAGGGTAAATTAGGGTCTGTTGGACAGTCGGGCATGTTGGACACTTTGTACTTTAACGTGTTACCTCGCCACTTGTGGGTACCACATTCTGCTAGAAGTCAATGAAGGAAGTAGCCACGAGTGGGGCTACTTCCGTCATTGACTTCTAGCAGAATGTGGTACCCACAAGTGGCGAGGTAACGCGTTAAAGTACAAAGTGTCCAACATGCCCGACTGTCCAACAGACCCTAATTTACCCTAATTTCTTCCATTAATAAGCTGAATAAAGACTTAAAAAATCTCTTTGTTTTGCTCCTTTTGCACACTTAATTCCTTCTGTGAATTTTCCATTTATTGAAATCTTTGTTCTGTATTTATATTCATTTCCTGTAAAAATATTTTTTCATATAGCAGAAGGATATGTTTTACACATACTAATTTTCATTATTGTACAAGATACAGTAATGAGGAAAAAATGTTGAATATCTCCAAACTTTTACTGCTGTAAGCTGTACCTAACCCCTTAAGGTGGGGGAGATACACTTTTTGCAAGCATAATTTTCTAATATTTTCACATGTTTTTCCTCAGAATTTATAGGTCCTTTAGCAGTAAAAATTGACACGCTTAATATACGTTACCTTTACATCCCTAAGGGATTCTAATGTTTTTGAAAATCTAATAGTTATTATTCTTCCAATTATGAAAATATTTTCAGTAGCCTATTTTGTTCAGACGGAGAGCGTTAACATGAATATTTAAAAAGTACTTCAGATATTTTAATGAAACCATGTATTATGTATATTTTCCCATGTGAACAAACATACGTACTCTAATTGCTAATATAGATTGTATTGTTTATTTACAAAGGTACATTACTCTTTTTTAAATTTTGCATGAAAATAATTTTATTATTTAAATGAAGTATACATTCTATATTAAAGATTTTAGTGTGTCTTATTCACAAGAAAAAACTATATATGTATGAAAATTTTCATTAAAATATCTTAAATATTTAAGGTGAGCGCTGTTTGGCTGAATAAAATACTCCACAAGTTTCATAATTAAAAAATAATAACTATAAGTTAAAAAAAGCATTAAAACTGCTTAGTGATATGTAAACAGTGTATATTAAGCATACCAATTTTTATTTTTGAAGAAATACTGAGGGGAAAATGTTGAGACACCAGTAAATTTATATTAGCAAAAGCTATAGCTCCTCCTTTAGTTTAATTTATCTCAACAGATATGAAGAGAGAACGGAGTCACTGTGTTAGTCTGAGAAAAGTGAGCCACTTTATCATTCTAATTAGTAGTAATGCAGGGAAGACGAGTCACTTTGTCAGAATATTATTAACATTTACACTGGAAGGGCTAGTGATTCTGTCAGATGCTCAATATTTAAACAGAGCTGTCGTGAAACGTACCCAGGAACTATCCTCTCTCCTCTTTAATAACGCAGCGCATGTGAATATGTGGAAAATTACCTCAAAAAGAGAGAGAGAGTGAGATAGAGAGACTGGTATAAATGTCCCAGTGTCGCGCCGACTAATATTTTGGTGTCCTGTAACTCCATAATTGGACATTGCCAATTCCATTCTACAGCAATGTCACAATTATAGGAAAATCAATCATTTTGTGAAATTATTCTCGTTTTCCAGACTATTATGACTGCAGTAGTTAAAAGTCTGCCAAAATATTTTGGCAGCCTTTTCTCCTCAATATGACGACCATGACGCCAGGATTCCTGCGCGTCGGAATAATTTGTAGCTGCCATCTCCACTTCCTACGGCGTCCCTGCTCGCCCGCTCTTTGCTTTGCATATACGAGCTTCAATCATAGCGGGCGTCTGTTGACCTGCACGCTTTCATAACCCATATTGAGCATGAAATATCTTATGTAGAGTTTCCTCCATGAGACTGCAACCCGAGGGTGTTCAAATAACTAGCAAACGTTGAATATTATTTATTACATTTCATCGTATGCACGTCCCTCGAAGCTAGACTTTAATAAAGTAGGCCATCAGAATACCTGTACCTTACAAAAAAATCTCATACAGCACATCGCTAAAAGAACGGCAAGGTCGTCGGTTTTCTGCGCCCGTGACTTAGTTTCATATCCAAGTGAGTCTCAAGCAGTGCTTTTTTTCCACACTAGAACGCCACGTCGTTCCGCAGACACTTTTATGTTATGTTTTTCAACACGGAACCGAATTCCGCGCCAACATATTGTGACGCTTCTCCCAACTCAACTTCATTGTCTCTCCACTGAGATCATTCCTCTTAGTTTACATCATGAAGAGCCTGCTTCTTATTAGAATTGTTGAGCCTCCTTTGATCAACTTCAACCCTGATACTTACTTACTCTGGACTCTCCTAAGTTCGACAAAACAGAATTGAAAGTTCAGTACAATAATAATTTATTTATTTATTTTTATTTATTTATTTATTTATTTATTTATTTATTTACTTATATTTAATGTGCTGTACAACAGCCAGAGGCCAATTACAGTTCAGAACAAACAATATAACAAACATTAGCAATAATTTACAATAAAATTACAAAGAAATAATTAAATTAATGGCAATTAATTAAAATGATAATTACAAATGAAATAATGGAATCATAAATGAAGAATGGAATCAAATAAAATAATATTACAAAGATATACAAGATTATAATACAACGACAATAATGACAATGAATGGACGGGATAAAATGGATGACTAATAGCATGATGAGAATAATAATAATAATAATAATAATAATAATAATAATAATAATAATAATGGCTTTATTTAACCTGGCAGAGTTAAGGCCGTAAGGCCTTCTCTTACACTCAACCAGGATTAAAATTTGCTTACGTAGTTGAACATGAAACTGGATCGGAATTAAGTAATTACATACTGATACAATGTAGGTACATAATGAGATCAAAAGAGGTAGTTACATAAAAATTTACCCCATAAAATAAAAAATAAACATAGTGGAATACATATTAATGTTGTTAGAATCAAATACGAATCACATAAAAACAGAAGCCGATAATTCAATAAAAAAATGTACACAGTAAAAATAAAAATAAGCACATTAGTATACATATTAGTATTAGATTACAATTAAGTAGGATTTACATAATTAGATAAACCAGAAACCGACAATTGAATAAAATGTACTCAAAAAATAGATTAATAATAAAACAACAACACAGTGGGATACATATTGGCGTTAAGTGTTAAATGAACACGATTTACATTATTACACAATAAAAATAAGAAACAAAAAAAATAAAATAAAAATAAATACAGTGGAACACATTCCATTAAATATTTGCAACGCGTTAGGTCTGGCAACTCATCATAAGATATTTTTCTAATTTACATTTAAAGGAAATTAAAGTTCGGCAGCCCTTGACTTCAGGCGGCAGAGAATTCCAGTGACAAGAAGTAGTAACAGTGAAAGATGAAGAATAAAGAGATGATGTGTGGAGTGGTATTTCTAAGGGTAGTGGGTGTGACAGGTGAAATGAATACAAGTTCTTATTGGTTATTTATCAACGAATACAGTACTGTACTTGCATTTCCTGCCCGCCCCGAGACTTGTGTATGCGCTTCTAGTACCACAGTGGGTTTCGACAGTTCCGTCTCACAAACGGCACAATTCTCAAATAGAAAAAGAAGAGTCTATTAATTTAAAATCAGTAATTAAATATGGATGTCCTATTCAATAAAATATTCTGTTTTCCTTTAACAAAAACATCACTACAAGACACAGAACCAATTCCTATTAGAATGGCAGTGCTCGTATAGGGGCTTGTCTAATTCTCCTACGTAAGCAGTCGAACTATAGGATGTCGAACTAGATTTCTGTCGAACTTAAGAGCTTCCACTGTACTTACTTAGGCCTACT
The DNA here is from genome assembly GCF_040183065.1 of Periplaneta americana. Classification (NCBI taxonomy): domain Eukaryota; kingdom Metazoa; phylum Arthropoda; class Insecta; order Blattodea; family Blattidae; genus Periplaneta; species Periplaneta americana. The sequence goes on along the minus strand of NC_091128.1, from coordinate 125,695,476 downwards.
TACTTATGACTTTTAGATAATCCGGAGGTTCATTGCCACTCTCACACGCCCGCCATCAGTCCCTATCCTGAGCAAGATTAATGCAGTTTCTACCACCATATCCCACCTCCCTCAAATCCATTTTAATATTATCCTCCCATCTACGTCTCGGCCTTCCCAAAGACTTTTTCCCTCCGATCCCCAACTAAAGATCTATATACATTCCTGAATTCTCCTATACGTGCTAGGCCTACATGCCCTGACAATCTCAAACGTCTGGATTTGTTGTTGTTTAGTCAAGTGTCCAAAGACAGGTCTGAACCTCACAAGTGATCCCAAGAAGGCGCCACTTATGAGACAACTAGGCCAGGAGATGATGGGGTAGGGTGACCAGTTCCTTTCCCCCTGCATTGCATATATCGTCCACTAGCTACATATTACACTAGTCAGACTTCAGATGTATACAAACAATTTGTTCTTCCTCTGACACATTGTCAAGTTGAGGTGTACTGCCTGATAATGGATGTATGTATCAGCAAATACTCTCTAACATTAATACTGGAAAGCTTTCCTGTTTAGCATTGCAAGCGGCGGCGAAAAGTAATAGTGCTGCCATCTAGCGGCTTGAAACGTTCGCACACTCCTTGCGTCGTGCTGAGTTACGTGAAGAAAAGAGGAGAGGTGTGCATTTGATTTCAATAAGAAGCTGCAAAGCAATAAATAGTATACTTTAGAGTCACTTTGTTCGTAACATTTTTAATTAATAACAAATTACAATGTTATTAGAATAGAAATGAATTGATAAATTCTCATATTTTCAAATTTGATTAAATTTAGTTGTGCATGACTTTAGCAGCTTTCATACAGCGCTTGTTTTGTTTTTTAGCTGTATGGTTGTCCATTTTATTTTTGATGTAACAATTTATTAACACATTGAAATATTTATCAATGAAGACATTGGCACAGTCACTGCAAATGGACATGTTAACAGGGAGCACTACCATTTTAACTAGTTCTTTTTTTTACACAAATTCTAGTTTTACAAATAACATGATCAATTGTTTTGAAAACATCAGAACACAATTGGCTGAGCATTAGAGAAACATCATTAGGGAAAACAATTTATGAATCTTTACAGTATTTTTCATTTGCGATGTGCGTTGTTACGTCATCGTTGGGGTTTTCTTTACAAGATAAATTTCTTCGACAAATTTCGTGATTTATTCTGCTACACACCCAACCTGCAACATAAGCTCTTGCATTTTCTTTCAACACGGTTTCTTCATTTGTATGCTGTACATTTTTGTCATCAACAGTTACATCCAAATCGGAGACATCTGTAATACCGCCTTCCCATTTCTTTCTTTCTTTTTAAGCGCACTTGCGACATAATGAATTCATCATTAGAAACAATTTTGATTAAATCAGTATTTGAACTGGTTGTCTTCAGAGCTCTCACTTCCGCCCGAAGAGATGAAATAATTTTTTTCTGTTTAGGTACCAACTTTTGAGCTGCAATCAATTTCTTACAAAGTGTCTTTATCTGAAGATCTTGAGCCATCTTTGACTTTTAGCATTTCTTGCATCTTAAAAAATAAACAGGGACTTAATTTGATGAACATTAATAACGTCTTGAAAGTCTAGGGCTAGGTAAATAATATTTTGCGAATAACTAACTGAATCAGTTTTTGTGAGAAAACATGAGTTCACACACTTTCTTCACAAAATCAATAATTCGTATTTTTATGTTACGTATCACAATATGCGTCTATTTAGTTTGAAAAAGTCATGACGTTCAGTATTTTATATGGAGAAACTATAAAGAAATTGTGTTTGGTATGATGGAAGTAAAGTAGTTTTATGCAGTTTAATAACTTATTCACTTAGCACAGAGAACATGTTATTGCTAATGTACTATCTGATTATGAGGTACCTGGTAGAGGACTATCGTCGTTTTTGTCTGGAATCGGAGAACCTGTCGACTCCTCGATGGAAGGTCTAATGCGTTTCTTTGGGGACCTTCGCGGTTATTTCATCGTACTTTGACCCATATTTTCGGAAGAAGGAGCTGTTAAATTCAGTGAAGGAATAGCTGTTCTCTTCAGTCTTTTATTAAAAAAATATTAAAAATTAATAGGTCTATGGCTCATTTGAAACTTCGGTATTTTTCCAATTACACCTTATTTTTACTTACCCCTGACTTTTCAAATTAGGGTTATTGAAGTCCGATAATCTAAAGTGATCTGAACATATTCTGTGATTTTTGTACAGCTACTCTGTTCCTCTAGTTTTAAACGTTTCGTCTAGGTCCTGTCTTTTACATTTATTTCCCATATGGCACATCTATAAGACAAAAACAAATAACAGTATAATAATAATAATAATAATAATAATAATATTAATAATAATATGATGATGATGATGATGATGATGGTGAGGACACGAGACCTGTCATGTGAATCGTGCGAGTGGGGACGGAATGAGCTAACAGAATGAGAGTTTGTTTCATGATTAAAATTTTACGAATCTACTGACACGAAAGTTCATCTCAGACTAATTATCTTCCTTCTCCATACCCATTGGTGATAGCCACAACACATGATAAGGCCACAGAACAAGTTATCTACTGTCTCCTCTACTGTAATAATAATAATAATAATAATCATCATCATCATCATCATCATCCTCATCCTGTGGCAGAAAAGAAATAGACTACTCGTATTTACATGACTACTCACTCACCTATCTGTATCTTTCGGAAATCTGAAGAACGATCTAGCATCTTTTTGCCAAGCGTAGTTTTTACAGAAGAACACAGAACAAACAATTCCACTTTTCCCTGACATTTTGTGGAACAACCATGAGAATAATCCTTACGACTTACACCACGTGTTGAAGTACAAAACTCTTGTTAGATGCAGTTCACCGCGCTACGTGTCACGTTATCCTCACTGTCAACATTCCCTGCCGCTAGATAGCACTGTTGAGTCATTCGCCTCTCTTATCGTGAACTTTCCAGTATTAATATTAGAGAGTATTTGGTATCAGCCAAGACCTCAATCAGAGGCTCGTCTGGATTTAATGCTCCTAATTATGTTAGGTGGAGAATACAATGAGAACATCAACAGGCAACTCATATGCAATAGTAATTCCTTTATCAAAATGGGCGGAGTATTTCCAGCAATTGCTAATTGAAGATAGACTGAAATACAAGCAGGATAAAAATGATGATTCAACCACTATAAGTATGGTATATCCCATACTAGAAAGTGAAGTGAGAGATGCACTGGCTAGATTTAAAAATGGTAAGGCAGCAGCATCAGGAGGCTGGTGCTCAAATGGTAAGGGTAATAACAAAGATAGATACTAAGCCAAATATTAGCAGACGAAATTCCCAGTGATTGGTCACTATCTTACTTAACCCAAATCTTTAATAAGGGTAACAAAATGACCCCGCTAACTATAGAGGAATAAGTCTAATGCCATCTATGAGTAGATTGTTCAGTAAGATCATTACAAAGCGGTTAGAGGATATTCTCCTGAACATGATATGTGTTCAAACTAAAAAGAGATTTCATAGTAGGCCTATAACATTTCCTATAATATTTAATAGATGGACTTAGCTTGTTTTGAGCTCAAACAAGGAGGGAATTGAAATTGAAGTGATTTGGACAAAAGTAGAGGCAAATCGTTTTTGGGGTCAGCAATTCACTTATTATAATTGCACTTTAATTACATTCGATGTAATGAGAAAGTAGAACGTCCCATAATAAAAAATATACAAGGCATTTAGAAAGAGGATAAAGTCCTATAAAGTTCAGAGGATCTACATATCACAAAGGAATAACGTGCATTAAATCACATTGTTGGTTGTTCGGTGACATGAAACCACATGCATCGTCATCACTTACTCTAATATCCCTCGAGTCGGTTAATAATGGATGAAGCTTCAATTAGCTTTCAACTGACATGCAGAGATGTAAAACACATTAATCAATAAGTAACACTGATGTACAAATCTCATTTTCCACAAAGCTAATACATACATAGAGCAAATGCATCGCCAGTAATAGAGGCTAATTTCACTTCTCTAGTGGATTGATATTCCTTGTGGGAAAAGAATTCATGCTAAATGTACATCGGTTTTTTTTCTGCTAAGTCTTCTTAGTTAATTATTTCACCGGATAAAATGGAAATGCAATGTAGTCATTACTGTGAGACACTCGTCATCCAATAGAGTAAGTACTGCAGTCGTTCAAGAAAAGTACGGAGTGAAAGTAAATATATACCATGAAGCTTCTTATTCAACTTCGGAAGCAGTATCCTGCGAGGAGACACGGGACAAAGATCAATAATAATAATAATAATAATAATAATAATAATAATAATAATACTAATAAAATCAATAGGTATAATTGAAACGAAGCTGTGTTGAAAAGAGTGGATGAAGAAAGAATGATGCTGTAACGGGAGAAGAATTCGGTGCAGAAGAAATCAGACGATAGACGACATTAAGATATATAGATCATATGAGGAGACGAAGAGGAAGGTAGAAAATAGGAAAGACTGGAGAATACTGGGTTTGCAGTGAAAGACCTGTCTTTGAGCAGAACATTATGAATGAATGATAGGTATAATTCAATCTTTACTCACGATAGTGTATTGCGTAAACTCCGCAGTCACTTTGTATATTTAGTCAGTAGCTTGATTCTGATTGAAACCTCATCCGTTACACCAATAAGGCATCACTCTTGAGGTAACTACGCCAGGAGATGTCCACCTCTGTGGAGTAAGGGTTAGCTTGTCTGACCATGAGACGAGCGGGCACGGTTTCAATTCCTGGTTAGGGATTTTTCGAGGTTTTCCCTCAAACACATGAAGAATAATTTCCGGGTACCTTTCAGCGTTGGACCTGGGACTCATTTCGGCTTCATTAGCTTTAATTCATCTTAATAGTTTTAGGTTGACCAGGAGATCATGACGGATGTGGTTCCGGGATTGGCCTGCAAGTGTCATCTGACTAGGGGAGCTGCACAAATGCCAGGGAGACATAGGGGCTTCTAGTGTGGGCTACGGCAGGCCGAGAAGTGTAGCTCCCTCGGATAGATGGCGCATTGGTAGATTGCGGAATCTGCGGTGGCGCGATCTTCGGATCAAAGGATGCAGCAGAACGCAAGCAAGGGAACTGCGAACAGATGCTATCGATATGAGGAGGCGGCATAATAGCAGGGAGACGGAGGGCGTTGCTGTTTACTCGAACTTCATCAGAACTGGATGCCATAGATATAACACCAAACAGTGAATCATGTGCTTGAAGAGCGGTCCTAAGGACTTCAAAATCATCCAAATATAAGGGGGTTGCACAATAAGCCTAAGGCTACGGTGCCTGCCCACAGGTTCTCCTCCGAAAAAAAAAAAGCAAGGTGATAATGAGGTTGAGTGGCTAGCAATCACTTTACTGCACTAATGTATGTGCCTCTTTCTCAGATGTACCGACATACTGCATGTGAATGGTTTCCTTAAGTTACTTTTAGTCTGTTCAGGATAGTTTCTGTTTTCTGGGCTTATTTTTATATGTTTATAAAATTAATTTTTGACCCCACGGCAAGAAACATCGCCGCTTGTTTTTGTAGTGTTGGGTTAAAACACATAAAATGGCAACCACGGTAACTGGAAAAACCTACGAAGGGATAACAAGAAGTAAATAGAATCATAACCTATGAATTGATACAAATTTTCTTATTATGTCTCATGTAGGATCAGAACTTCAAATTAATTGAGTAACGGTTAGCGCGTCTGGCCGCGAAACCAGGTGGCGCGCGTTCGATTCCCGATTGGGAAAAGTTACCTGGTTGAGGTTTTTTTTTTCGGGGTTTTCCCTCAATCCAATATGAGCAAATGCTACGTAACTTTCGGTGCTGGACCCCGGACTCATTTAACCGGCATTATCACCTTCATCTCATTCAGGCGCTAAATAACCTAAGATGTTGATAAAGCGTCGTAAAATAATCTAATAAAATAAAAAATCAAATTAAGTTATGTCATATGAAGTGTCCGTGATCACAGTTTATTTATATCTAATCCATCCTCTTTTTAACTGAAGAATTATGCCCCACACGTAAAACTTTATCTTCATTTAAACAGGATTTGCCAAGAATAGAAATCAAATAATATCATATTCTATCTCGTTATAATGTTCCTTACAGGCACTGACATATACGAATGGCTTCCTTTGGTTAATTTTAGTCTTTTTTTTAGGTTAGTTTCAGTTTTCTGAGGTTAGATTGATTTGCTCAGATTTTTAAATTAATATTTTTGACCTCATATCAAGAGATATCGCAGCGTATTGGTACAGTGCTGAGTTAAAACACACAAAAACGGGCAACCATTGGTAACTAATAAGGGATAAGAAGAAGTAAACACTGTCATCTGAAATGATACACATTTTCTTTTTATGTCCGACGTACCCCTCTCTACTTGAATTAATCTATGTCGTATGAAGTGTCCATAAACACATATCGAAATAAATAATTATTATATCCCACACATTAAAAAGTTTTTCTTCATTTATTCATAGAAGTAACGGAGGTTTTGCCACAAACAGAAAGTCATTATCTTCTATCTAATTATCCTCAACGGTCTAGTCTAGTGTTTATTTTGCTAGATGTTGGATCCCAGGTTCGCGGGTTCAAATCCCTTAAACGACGATGAAATTTTTAATGCCAATAAAATTGAATACCACGGGAGTAAATAATGATAACTTTTAAAATTGAGATTTTTTGGTTATAAGCCATATCATTTTTCATTTTGTTGAGGATTTATGTCAATATGTTTACAGATGGAAAGAATGTGCTGATCAAAAAATATGACAACTCTCTTCTGTGTGCAATAAAAATTAGGTTATCATTTTTTACATCTAAGATCTTCAATTCTGAACACAACTTTCTTCTGGAGGGAAGAAAAGTTGAGGATTTCGTGTTGCAGATATCCGCACGTAAAAGAGCCCTGTCCCTGACAAAGGAGTTTAGGAAAAATTTGTGTGTTACTTCTCGCCAGTTTTGAATTGCTCTATGAAATAATTTCTTCCTTCCAGGATGGCGTGTGGAGTTCGGCTGTTTCTGGTGCTGTTCTTCCTATGTCTGCCTCACTGGTGCTGGGGAGGAAGTTGCCCTCGGGACTGCTCTTGTTTCCTGGACATAAGAGGTCGTCGTCAGGTCACGTGTGCTCGAGGCGGCATGACCGACCCAATCCCGATACATTCAATGGACCAGCAGGTGGAAGTGTTGCTGATAACGGCACCTCCAGATTTCCCAAACGTTCTCACGATAGGCCCCATCTTCCAGCAGTTCAATAGACTGGAAGAGCTGCACATCGTTCGGTCTAACATCCCAGCCATCGGAAGGCACTCCTTCTGGGGCGTGCCCACACTCCAGAAGCTGAACCTGACGCAGAATAACATCTCTCACGTCCTCGACTACAATTTTCGAGGGCTGGCGAATCTTCTGGAGCTCCATCTGGATGATAACAGAATAGAATCGATGCCCAGCGGTACATTCAGACATCTGCAGGAACTCCGAGTTCTGTCTCTCGCCCGTAACAGGATCACAGAACTGGTGCCCAGATTGTTCCTCATGCTGGGGAAGTTACATGAGCTGGACCTAAGTGGGAATCGCCTCATGGAGCTAAACCCTGAGGTCTTCAAAGATGTACAGGTGAGAGATATTGGAAACATTTATATTGATATTGATATCTATTTGTCAACCGTCTTTAAAATTCATAGTTATGGTGGGCATTTACTTCTGCTTTCCGATCCACCATCCCTGTAATATGTACCCACATACCACCACCACCCTTTTAGATTAATATATTCATTTCCCAAATATTTCGTTACTTCCTATACTTCTATTTTAACTGAATTATTATCTATCCTGCCTTATCTAACCTCTTATATTTTCTCTCACACCTAGACTGTCTCCCTTTCATTTCTCGCTTTTCTATCTAATATTGCACATTCATTTCTTTAATAATTTGCATTATTTATTCATTTATTTTATTTCTATTTTTATTTTTATTTTATTTCTATTTTCATTTTTATATTTAGCTAGCGCCAATAACGTGTAAGCGCGACACTATCAAAATTACAGAGGAGTCACACAAGAGTAAAGGCTGGTTCACAATGAACAGGGAACGGAAACGACAACGAGAAATAGAACGGAAATATTGTTAAAATAAATTTATTTAAATGTGAGCATTCACAATTAACGAAAAGCTGGCCTGAGCCCGAGAACGGGAACGTGAGAGTTAATTGTGAATACTCACATTTAAATACATTTATTTTAACAACATTTCCGTTCTAGTTCTCGTTGTCGTTTCCGTTCCCGGCTTATTGTGAACCAGCCTTAATATGTTTTTCACCGAGCCGAAACTCTAGGCTTTTTTTTTCTTCTAAAGGAACAGTTATACAAAAATGAGTTTACGCATCACATTAGCGTTTTCTACAAGGTACTAAATCAACCAGATAATATATTATGTTTTACATTTATTTAGAAAGTGGTTGTAAACGGGTTCGGTTGTCAAGGAAAAAAACAATGTTGCAATACAAGAACTCACAAATCACATATATTTTAAAGTGAAAATTTTCATTTTTTATATAATGTTATTGCAAATTTATGAAATATACGATATATACATTTTTTTCTAAAAATTGTTTCATATTATATTACAGAGGCAAAGCTAATGGTGTGTTGTCATCCTCGTCGCCACATTGTCAACATAATCATAATAATCATCAACACCATCACCGTTATCATATGTGTCAATGTTGTTTTGTATGTTAATAATGCTTAGTTCTAAATGCTTGATGTTTCGCGAAATCCTATATTGAATGAAATTTTCTCTGCGTATTTCACATAAGGAATCCCCTTTTGACTAATCGCGCCATTAAGTGGTTTATGAATGACGTTTTCCATAGGCCTATCTGAAATGTTAAAAGACGTAATTTTTTTCTTAGCTATTTCTCTTTTCATCTGTGTCGAAACCAGTTCTCTTGTATTATACTGACAACAAAAAGGCTGGCGCCTTACAACTTCATATCCATTTCCACTAGATACTTAATTCAATTCATATATTTTCTCATTGATTTCGAAGGCCGTAGTCTTTGCATAAGTTTAGATTTTATTTCTGTGGAAGACAAATTAACGATTTTATGTTCCAGCCGGTACAGTAGGGACGCGTTCAGTAGCGAGCTGGACTCTCAAGTCCTGATTATGACGTAATCGCGATAAGCGAGATGTGTTGACAATATTCTACAATAGTTAGTACTAGCGTACAAAAAACATTTGCTCTGTATCCGCAGCACAAGTAACTTATACAGGGACAACATTTTATTTTTACTTCAATTTTTATTGTACCTGAGTTTTTGAATGTACTTCGCTCCCACTCCTTCTAGTAGCAAACTTCCACACACAACCAAAGCCGCAAAGTCGTCTTACGGTCAAAATAAACAGTACAGAGTGAGTGAGTATAGTATGTTTCAGAAATATGGTCACATTTTTCAGTGAAGGAAGAGCATTCATTCACTATTGAATCATATTTTCGCACAGATACTGTGCGTCCGTTTAGTTACGTCGCATCCCGGTTTCCCCCACCCTTTTCTGCTGGTCCCTCTGTAAAGGGTAGTAGCTGAGCTATCTTAGCTCTTTTCTGAAAACATTTTCTGTTAGGAATTGGACTTCTACCTAATATTATATAACTATTTAAAATAATTTAAATAAAAGGGCATCGTTAAGTAAGGAATTGTCACGTGATTTCCCCCCTTTCTAAGATCCTTCTACATAACCACATGGACGGGCAGTAGATAGTATATCTGAGTAAATTTATCTATGCGGATCAGGCAGAAGTGAAGGTTGAATTGACAGTACGTAACGTTCACTGTTATAGAGTAGGTACAGAATTATTTCAACAGGCGTAGGATTATGGCTCCTCCATGTCGCCTGATTTGAATGCTTTGCATTATTTCTTTGGGGTTACTGTGAAACAGTTGTGTTTGCTAAACATCTTACAACAATAGAAGAATTAAATAATTACATTCAAGAAACCATACATTCAATTTCAGAAGATATGCTTGAAAACGTTTTTGATAATATGCACAAAAGATCTGAAGCGTGTATCGAAATGAACGACCACCATTTTCAATAATGTGTTTAAATATCCATATTTTGATTATTTTAAAAATTTAAATGCACTGTAAATATTGTATGCTAATGTGTTGTAGTCAGTATAGTATACATTGCATAATAAATACGTCCGATTGGACAGTTCAGTTAGTGAGTAAAAATACTTACTGTTAATACTGTACTGTATTTTGATTAAATAAAAACCCGACGAAAATGATTAAACTCAAAATCGTAACATTTCCTAGTTTACGTAAATGGATGCACTACTTTTCTTCCCTCCTATACCTAGTAAAGTTATTTGTATTGTATTTTACATTAGTGTCGTCAAACTTCGGTCGTGGAAGGGGGTAGCAAACAGTGTTTCCGGTTCTCAATTGTTATTCCAAAGGTATAGTCAGGTTAATATTGAAAATGTTAGTAAAAATAAAATGATGTCCCTGTACCTGTATTAGAATTCCGATGAGAACAAGACTACATTCTATGCATGTAGTCGCAAACCTTTATTTATGATTATAAGCTCATTGCTGAAAGTTTTGTGTACTGCACACATTCCTTACGACGTCATTGAACTTTAAGCAATGTGAAATGCAAATATAGACGTAGACTATCCATTTTGAATATTGTGAAAATTAGCAGTTAAATGTCATTTTTTACATTCTGGAAAATTATATATATATATATATATATATATATATATATATATATATATATATATATTATTACTCTCACTTAAAAGAATGCGTTTTTCACTCCAAAGGCATAGCTAAGACAAAGTTATCACTAGCACTAGCACTTTCATTCCACTACCAACACTGCCATTATCACTACTACTTCCATCATCTCCATTCAATCGAATTATTTCGTCCATAGTAAACTCGCACTCTTATAGAAGCAGGTGGCAAGTTTGGAGTTACTCGCTCCCTCAACCATTTCTCGAAGATGATGGAGTTCATTTCTCGGTGGTAGTCACCAGTAGTTGAGCCACCTTTATAAATGAGAAGACCACCATCAAGAAATCCAGTTTCGGAACTTATATCTACTATTATAAGCCTTTTGGACTTGTTTTCTTCTAACATCTTTTCCTTTCTGCCACCATTCTTGCAAAGTCAAATAGATGTCTATCCAAGACTCCTATAGATAAAATATTTGTCTTTGCTCTACTCTAAAGCGTTTAACTTTTGTGATAGTTCTGCAACGCCAATGCTTTTTAGGCTGTATCAGCCTAGCATCAAGCACGAGCAGACCAACACATGTCAAACCACACGCCAGGCTGTACTAAATTTATGGACCTGACAACCTCCATATTGTATCAGTAAATATCTATGATTTACATCAATTTCATCAACTACAATTGGATGAAACGTCTTAACAACACGCATTTTAACAAAATATAAACATGTTAGTGACAAAACGACACTGCGCTTTAGTTCAACGTCAAACATCAAGATCAACAGAAACTGCCCTATTCAACGAACTTTAAATCGGCAAATACAGCCAACATATGTTCAACGTGATTATAATCTTTGAAAATGGTTTTACAAAGTGTTCACATTTTAATGACTACGCTAATAGTGGTTACAATTCTTAAACAGTTTTATTTTTTTATATTTTAGATCATATCACATGACTTGCAGTGATTTAAATCGGCAAATACAGCCAACACATGTTCAAAGTGATTTAAACTTTTAAAGTGTTTATACAAAGTGTTCACTTTTCAATAACTACGCTAATAATGGTTACAATTCTTAAAAAGTTTTATTTTATATTTTAGATCATATCATATGACTCGCAGTGATTTAACCTAACACAGCATGTATATCATAGATCAACCTAAGTTAAGTCCAAGCAATCACACTAATATGACCCGAAAATTACCACATTAAGTTCCATCTAATAGGCAAGGTTTTCATCATATTAATCTAACATTTCACATCTGAAGATGATACACATGTATCGAAAACGTTAATGAAAATTTATTTATTTTATGATAAGCAAAGGCGGTTTTGTACACATATAATTATAGTCAAACATTAATAGCTTATCGGCAAACTTCAACATGAAATTGATTTGTACATATGTAATCGATATGCTTTTCCCATGATAAACTTGAGTCCTATGTATGTATGTATGTATGTATGTATGTATGTATGTATGTATGTATGTATGTATGTATGTATGTATGTATGTATGTATGTATGTATGTATGTATGTCTTGAAAAGTTCATGTTTATTACACACATCACTAGCAATAGTGTGGGGATCTCTAGCGCCAGTGACCTTCTTTGAAACCCTAAGAGATCCAAGTGACTTTTGTGGAGAAAAATGGAGTTGCAGCAGTTTTTCTCGAAAATGTTCCCTTGATACCATCCTAGAGCTGTCACAATTACTCTTATCACTGGAAAAAAGTGAATAGTAAAAAGTACATCATTATGCTTCCCCACGACACCAGCTGCTTTGAATTCCCTTGTCTAATGTTTAACAGAACAGTCGCCTGTAGGAATTTCTGCTAGAGGTAGGCCTACTAGCACCTGAGTCTCAGACAGTGCGTGAGAAGAATGATATACGCTACTAAATTAATAATCATAACGACTCACTAGGGTACGGATATAGTGTATAAAAGAATTATGAGTGCATAGCTTCTACGCGCGTCGGAATTGAGACATCTTAAGCCGAAAATCTGTAGCAACCTTTTGAGATGTTCGTGCAATGAGAGGTTAGACTTTAGTATTAAATTAAACACTTTTAAACTCAATATTCTGCACAATTTAAGAATAAAACAGTTGGTTTATGATGGCTAAAATAAGGTATGAAAAAACTACTCTGAAATTTTTCTAAATGACGAGAAAACTGCATCAATAGTTGTGCCAGACTTTTGTAAAGTTTATTTATGCATGCATTAATATCTTGAGTTTAGGATTTTTGGGTTTACCAATAGACTGTTTGGCTATTGTTGAATTCCTTTTTATTGTCGTGTGTTATAGATGGCTTGTGTTCATGTAGGCTAACTGATTTTATATTTTGTTTTAATGGTTATGATAATGATGATTAAAGCGGTGATGAATCATTGTATGTAAACTTCCAATCTGACATTTGCCTTTGTGATTGAAGGAAGCCATGAAAATCTCCAGTCAGATTGGCCTGCCATGGGGTTTGAACCCGGAACCTCTCGAATGCGAGTCTCAAACGTAGCCGTCTGTGCTACCTCGCTCTGTCTACCAAAAGTTTAAGAGCAGTTGCAAATTTCATATAATTATCGCCTGGTCCTATATTGTCACTATTTTCCTCATTGATATTTTGTGAATTATTTAGACTTTGAGACATCTATTGATGTAAAGAACGTGAAAATACGACATGTAGTTCCCGAATTCTGAATTTTTAGATAATTATTGCTGTTTTGAAAAATTGTACATTTCTGATGTCGGATTAATCTGTAAATGCTGAACCAGTGTGTTTAATTTGGTAATTAATTTTTTCAATCAATGTGAGGGTTATAAGAACATATTGGTAACAGAAAAAATGCAAATAAAATGTTTATTGTTTGACAATTTTTTTCTAAAACAAAGAAATTACTCATCATTTTAAGTAGTAGACTCTCCACAGCGGATTGAGCTGTCGTGACCAGGCTTGCGCCGATCGAAAGTTAGTTTCTCGCTCCATACAATGGCATGAAGGTCCTTTTTCCAGAGTGTTCTGCTGAAGTGAGGGACTACCGTTTTACGAAGCGTTTCTTACACCAAGAGTGGTGTTATTGCAAACTGTGAATATGGGAAAAAAAGGGTGTCTGAGGCGTTGAAGTAGTAAATAATTGGGATGAATAGGTGCGGCAGGTCTCACAGAGAAATTGCAGCACAATTGCCTGTAAGTAAAACCTCTGTAACTAATACAATAATGAAGTTTCGTGAGATAGTGAATGATTGGTTCTTAGTATGCGTAAACGTGTTAGAATGTGTCTGAAGAACAATGGAAGTCAAACTGACTACTGAACGTACAATTATAGTGAGTACAGAAGTGGAAAAATAATTTTGTGAATTAAAATAATATCTTTTATGCTCGACCATGCCGAAATATAGTAATTTTACACCTGGTAGTAGCCCTTTAATGCACCTCATTAAAGTACACCTATTCATTAAAGTTTAGGTGTTCAGCCAATGACAAATCACCTTTGTACCATTGTAAAACCGCAAGTATCGATTATTCTCGGATATGCAATCGAAAGACAATTAGCGAAAAGTCACGGAGGCTGGAAATCAAATACTGTCGCAGAAGGTTATGTTCTGTTACTATAATAATTAACGTTAATTGTAAATAATATTCAAATAAATTCAATTTGTCATCTCGTTTTTCAATTCTAAATCAATTTTCAGGTTATATCAAGGCTAATGTTCATCTTATTCTCTACGTTATATCAAGGTCAATAACATTCGGCCTCGGAAAAATCAATACTTTCGCATCTGCGCACATCTCACAATTCAGGTCAGTTCGCTACTCACATAACCATAATATGACCTACTTTTTAATAATTTCAAGTTAGAAATATGGTCGAGCATAAAAAGTCGTATGAAACTTGCCTATAATGGTAATTAAGACTCCCGTATGAAAATTATGAAACTCGCTTGCGCTCGTTTCATAAACAAACATATTTGCGTCTTAATTACTACCATTATAGGCTCGTTGCATAATGTACTATTATGTTCATGTTGAAAAAAATGAACGATTTAAAAAAAATCATGTAAAAATGTATCCGGTTGTGTTTCGTGCCTTAAGAGACCCCACTGATTACTTATTTTCAGTGACTTCTGAAGTGCATACTAATTTGTTTACATTTTATTTCGAACCCCAGTTCCACGGTTTACGTAAATGTCTCCAGATATGCCCTTTGACCATAGAGACATGGGAAAACACATTCAGCAGTAGAACACTATAGTAATATGTAAGCAATGAAATAGTTTTTTCATGAAAGTATTCCCATAATTTTGTTTATAATAAAATAAAATGTCAGTTACAAGGTGGTCTTTAGGTACAGTAGACCTAACAACGTACACAACACCTAGTGTCATCTTAAAAAATCCGTCACAGAATTTTGGCACAATGTGCAGAGGTGCACTCATTACGAGTGACTAAGTGGCCGGGATCCGACGGAATGAGCGCCGTGTTAAATCACTAAGTGATTATTTAAGTATAACATATTATTGTGATATACCAAAGTACGTATGATATTTCCGTGCAGGAATTCTGCATTACCACAAGATGAAGGATGGGTAGAAAGGAGAAAAATGGGACATTGTTCCACTGTCACACATCTGTGACACAGTGCATGAGGGTTGGCCACTAAAGAAAAACTAAGAGGTGGAACTTAAACTGAGAGGATTCGATCCGACATCGGAACTGGAATCCGGTGTGGCTTAGTGGATAAAGCGTCAGCACGTAGAACTGAAAACCCGGGTTCGAGTCTCGGTGCCGGAGAGAATTTTTCTCCGCTCCACCCATCCTTCATCATATGGTAATGCAGAATTTTTCTCCGCTCCACCCATCCTTCATTAGATGAACTCTGTTCAAAATGTCGACCTCCTGCCTGAATACAGATCGCAGCTCATTGTCTCATATACATAAATTTACGAGATTCTACATTTTGATGTCGTAAATAAAATTCTCAAGTGTTTTCGTATAGTTTTCATTTCGTTCATCCTCAATTGAGGTGCAGATGCTGCTGTCCAATTTCCGATAAGAGGAAATACGTGAAAATTTGCCTGTTACTTATTATTCTGTCTCCGGAGGTAATTAATTACGTATAGGTGCCCCCAAGGTTAACATGAAATGTGAACATAAAACACTAAGATAACACCAGAAAGTTTTATATGACCTTATTTAAAGACAGAGGAAGCGATTAATTTCAGTTCATATTTTCCCATGTTTAACCTATTGCTTGATATCTACACGAAGGTTTTTTTCAACAAATGTTATTTCTTTTTGTGCAGGAATTACGAGTGTTTCGGTGCCGAGGCTGTGGTCTGTCCAATATCAACACTCTTATCTACCGTCTGATGCCCAGCTTGCTGTACCTTGACTTGGGCGACAACGAGTTCAAGTACGTCGCCTCAGATGAGTTTCGTGACCTGAAAAATCTGCAGGTTCTCATGCTGGATGGCAACCAACTTCCCGTAGTTTTGGAGCGAACATTCGGCAACAATGGACCTACAGGAGGACAGGTCGATCTCCTGACACTCTCTCTCGCCCGCAACAGACTCGCCAAAGTGACCGCAACGGCGTTTGCGAACCTCACAACTCTTCAAGAATTAGACATAAGCTACAACAAGCTGGATCGTCTGGAAACTGCTACTTTCATCCCACTGGCTGAATCTCTCCGTCGCTTGAAACTGAGCGGCAACTATATTCCCCTCACAGAACTCAAATATGTGCTACAAGTGATTCTGAAGCTCCGGGATCTCTCTCTGGCGGACATGGGGATTACAGAAATCCCTCTGGGGCTTTTCGTGTTTCATGAACATCTTCGATTTCTCAACTTGTCTGGCAACAACTTCATGCGGTTCAACCCCCAGATCCTGTCACCAATTCCAAAGTTGCAAGAGCTTGATCTGTCAAGAAATAAATTCCGTGGTTTGGACGAGAGACTTCTGCTGAGACTAGAGGCCTTGAAGACGCTACACCTGCACGGAAACCCTTGGGTTTGCGACCTGTGCCACATGTCGTACATGCTCAACTATATGAACAAAAGTACTGTTGGCTTTGCTATGAGAGACCTAGCATGCGCTTTACCATACTCGCTGGAGGGACGACTCCTCGGGTCTTTGTCAAGGTCCTCATTGTCATGGTGCACAAGTAGCGACGGTGGTCTGGGTTATATGGAAGGCGGTGGAATCATCACTACTAATTTCTTGGCTGAGCATTCCAGATTTGGATTACTGGCGGCGGGTGCTGCTGTTCTTTTGTTACTGCTGACAGGTGCTGCACTCCTGGCGGGTATCGCGTACTCCCGTCACCATGCCGCGCATTATTACACTCACGAAGAACAGAGAGGACCAGAACACGAGGCCATTTTCGAGAACCCTGCAGCGATACTCGGCGAGAACGGAGACATCAAATACAAGATAGTGCCGCTGGATATTACAAAAGCACCACCAAGAAAGAAGAAAGTGTCAATTTCTACAATTGACGGGATCACGAAAGATCCCGAACTGCATTCATTGACTAATGGGACCTGAGTAGTGCGATTCAGTGACACAGTCGAGACTCATTGCTAGTATTTCGTAGAGGCTGTCGTCCTCCCTGAACTATCTGGTAGGGGGTTCGAGTCCGGCAGGCTGTCTACAATACTGCATGAGTAAGTGTCACTGAATTTAAAACAAAGTGCACAACAAACGACACTGTGAGACATTCGGTCATGTTGTTGTTTCGACCTTTGCAATGCCACTGTGAAAGTTATATCGATTACTACAACTTCTGGTTTGTGACAAGGTCAAGTGTTTTATATACACTGGATCGTTCAACTGACGTACAAGAAGAGAAGACTGACTTCGAGTGAAGGTGGTCCGCATACCACACACAGTGATATCAAAGACCTATCGCGACGTGGTACGAGTGTTTGATGCTTGGAGGCTATGTGGAATTGATTTCCGATATGGTGAGCCAGTCCCGCTCAAGTAAAGGCAGGGAATTTCGCTAGTGCAAAGTGGCAAGCACCTAGTAGCTGGTAGATGTGAACAAGAAGAACACGCCGGAGGGTGGAACCCTCTCTTACTTTGAAGGAAATTCTTGTTATAGCAAGAGTGCTTCTCCTTTCCTACCCTTCGGCTTAATTAACGATCCCTTTTCTCCCCCTTCTTACATCTTGGTGCTACCGGCGGGAGAAAGGGAGATCTACGGAGAGTATCGGACTTCCAAACCCAAACCTGTTAAAAAAACTTCGACGGCTTGATTTTTATTGAGGAGTTTATATACATACAGACATATTTAGACTTTAAGTGTGATGAATCATCAACTTCATAACGAAAATTGACATACATTGTACATAGGCCTATATAACCTTGAATTGAGTACTCATTCTATATTTTATTCAGCCAAGTTAGTTTATAGACGTGGTTTACGCCATAAACAGGGGAAAGAGAAATTTAACAATATGAAGAGGCAAGACGGTGATAACAGAATTGTGAGTCTTTTTATATAGTGATAGGACTTAAATGAACTATTTAGAATATAGTTTACGGTGATAATAATGATGAATTTTTGAACCCAAAATATTCTATTTTAAATCTTTTTAGAGTGTACATGAGAAATGAAGAGTGTTCCGTTAGTGATCCACATTTGCCATTGAACTGTGTGATTATGATTCAGCAAACACGATTTACTCTGTGTACCTAAATATTTTTTGCCCCTGTAACAATTAATAGTTGTTATGGTGAAATAATTAAAATATTTTTCAAAGTGTTTAGTGCATATCAAGGGATGGACACGTTTTTAAATATTACACTGAAATGCGCCATTTTCTGTCTGATATATATTTTTTTTAATTACGGGACCATGCATAGCATTCCGTTATGAATTCTAATAACATCAAATTAAAGCAGTGGGCAGCTACAGTTATTTGTGATTTTATAAATGATTTAGAATTAATCAAAATGTTATTGTTATTTTGGTGCCTATTGCTTATTAACCTAGCATAAGCCTCACTAATAAATCTGCACAATACGGTTTTCTCGCTTACTTATTTCTTATGCAATAAGGAATAATATATACTTAATCATATTTGTTATCGTAATGAAGGAAAATGTTTAAAATATCTACTTAAGTAAACATGTATAGGTATCTAGAATTTTTCGGAAATATCAGGGTTGTAAAAATAAAAATTCTTTATGTGCTTTCTATTGTTACATATTACATTACTTCAACGGCACGGGTGCAGAATTTTTATCTATCTTTTTAGAATAAATGATATCGTGACATTGAATTTAACTCTAACATCAAAATTATGGGAAAAAAATGTAATATTGCAGAAACGAAAGCTTAAATCTGCAAAAAAATTATGAATTTTTTACTATATAGACCTAAGAATATCTCGATACGAAAAATTTGAAACTGCTGTATATTTTTACAATAAGTAGTTTCTTTTTAAATGCATGAACTCCGAATATTAAGAAATCAAATTAACAATTAAAATGACATACACAGGTGCGATACTCTATATATCACAATATAACACTAAGCCGATATACAGAGAGATAAATTTATAATCTACGAATGCGAGATTCCGGGTTATTTGTGACCAAATATAAAAATTCCATTTTAATTTTAATTTAAGAAACTTACCACCAGAGTGGCCTGCATGACATGAGAAAGTATACCTAACAAAATGTAATCATTTTAAATGATAAAACAAGAATATAAACATAAATTTAGAGTACATATTACATAAGATTCCACTAGAAAACTTTTCTGCCTAATATTGTAGAAAACCATTGCATTAGAATGACAGACACTACAAAGCGGCCTCGCACTGTTTCCCTTAAAGATGGCTCAGCTTATGCGGAAGGAGGTAACGTGAGTGCCGGTAACGTATTTCATCGATGTGCGCTGTATGCTCTCTCAAATTATAAATGAATATCATAGCTGTACGATTAGTTACAATTAAATTATGATATATATGAACATTAATTTAATTATTTAACTTTGTAAACATTGTCACAAATCAATATATTATTTCTAAGCAAATTGTAATGTATATTGTTTATTTTCAGGTAATAAATTTCAGTCTACGATTTTGTTGTTTTTTTACGCCATTTCATAAATTCACAAACATAAAAATTTCGGAGCTACATATTATTTCTCTCATAAGGGAAAACAGGGAATTTGGAACCGATCTGTTTATTCCGTTACCAAAGATTATTTCGAAGCCTGACTCTTGGGAACGAATATTCTAGAAATTTTTCCTGGACCTTTCTACATTTACGACATGGTTAAAAAAAAATAGAAAAATCTCGCACGATATAGAACATTGTGATTGTTTTCAGCCACTTCTCGGAAGTCAGATTTGAACTGGATTAATGTGAACAGAGTTCAGTATTATACAACGCGACCAAATCTCAGTTTATTTTTTTAACTTGATTCTAAATTAATCTCCAGCCATCTGCCTTTATACAACCGGCCCTTAGGCTCTTGGACTTGCTGTCATGGCAGCGCTAACAATAGATTCTATTTCGAGAACACGCGTACGTCCACCAATGCGTAATATATTAAACGTACGATGCTATAACATTAGGCCTATTGACTTGTAATTTGGAGCTCTTATGTACTCAAGGCAAAAACGACGTTTAACTGATGTTACACTTTCAAATTCTGTCGGTGCCTTGTAATAAAGGACATAGATATTTTGATTTCTTTCCTTCGTAAAGAGAATGATACGAAACTCCTGTTTTTAACATCATATTGAATCTGAAATAACTTTTGTATCACTACTGATGTAATTTTTATAGAGATTTTATTTTACATCATCCCAAACCGATCAGATTATATTGTCGAATAATTTCATTTTATAACAGCTAAAGAATATTAATGTGACATAATTCTCGATCTGTTGACGTAATAAGACATTAACTTGATTGAAACAACTTTATATTTTTTTATTATTCAATACAATACCAATAATTTAAATAAAACGTCTATTGTAATAACATTACCTATGTAAGATAGACACTGCTAGCTCTGTCGCTGCCCCTGCTGTAACTTCTTTACGGAATATGACAATGTTTTGAAGCTGTGTGGATTTGATTGCTTGTGCGATGGCTTCATGTGGTCTATTGTGGCTTGTATCATGGATGCGTCAATATCAGTATTACTACATGGTTTGTGTTGTCACGTTATGTTCTTATGTATATGTCACTGGCAAATCTCGTCAAGCTTGGGGATGAATTCACTGTATTATTTTGTACATCTACCGTAACAACGGAATAACACCGCATTACTAAGCTCGTTAATTCATTTGTAATAATGGTTTGTTGCACAATCTGGCGGTATAAAAATGTTCCATGCGAAATGTACGGTGCACTGTTCAAGAAAAGAACGATTTAACGACAATCGATTGAATATCGTTAAATTTGTATCAGCGATTCTTAAAGCAAATAGCTTTGCAAGTAGTTCCAGTAGCTGCATTGTTTTAAATATGTTTATTTAGTTACTCACATGTTATTTCAAATATGCTTCAATTGTGAAACAGGAAGTCTGAGAAAAAGCATATTCTTAGATTTCATTTTTTTAAATTGTAATCTGATTATTGGAAGAAGTCGTTAAGTAAATTACATCGTACGCAGACGTACGACCACTCACTGGCCGCCAACAGATTTTGATAGGTAGAGGTTAGAATGGGACCGGTCTGCATAGGAACTCTCTGTATGTGCGTGTAAAATGATTGAAAATTAGAGATGGGAAAAAATAACCGGTTATTTTGATAACCGGTTATTTTCATACGGTTAACCGATTAATTACCGGTTTAACGTTAATAACCGGTTATTTCCCTCAATAACCGGACGACCGGTTATTTTTTTAAATACCCATCGAATCAAATGTATTTTAAGTCTATCTGAAATTTAATGTCAGTCGAACATCGTTTACTTTTATTATTTTGTACTCTATGCAATCAATTTTGTATACAAATTGTCTCGTAGGTCATTCCTAGATAGGGTATGGGTTACTGCTTTACTTACTTCATCTGTCCATAGATGGCAAAATGAAATGAGATTTCGATTTAATATCAATAATCTATGTCTATCTCAATCACTGACTTTCTCTGATTGACTTATAATATATCTACGGGTATTGAAGCATTTCAAACGGCGAGAAATTTTGACGTCGATATTTATTGGTTATAGGGGAATAAATTGCCCGTCAAAATGTTTCATAATCAAGATTATTATTATTAAAAAATTATGCAACTTTTTTATTTGTTTTATTTATCTTACTATGACTCTAATGTGAGTGAAGTAATTACCTAAATTCAATTTCATAACCTCTTAATATTTGTACTCATACGTCATTGATGACGTTCTTTCAACTATCTTCTGTTTGGTTTACAGTTTATTGCTAATTGTTATTTGATTTCTGTTGTAAATAACCTCTCAATTTGTTTCCAAGACTAATTTGCTGACTTTAAAATTCCGAATAAAAATAACCTGTTGTTTTTGATCGGCTAACCGTCTTCAGGTTAAATTAATTTTAAAATAACCGGTTAACCGATAACCGGTTAAACCTCCCATCCCTATCGAAAACTTGAGGTAACAATCTCAAGGATAAAAATTAATCTAGGAACAATCAGTAGTAGATGTTACTGGGTTTCAATGTTACGACCTCTCTATTTAATTAACCTTCACTGCAATTAAATATCGTTAATAAGAAACACACTGTGCTTCAGTGTTATAATCAATTAAAATTATTTTAAGAACAATATTGAAGATTTATATTAAATAAATAATCAAAATCATTTATGAAATATGAAGCATTCTTTATACAAAACTTGAATGAGACTAATTTCAGGATTAAATTTAGCATTCTTTCCTCATCAGTTTCTTGGTTTACGTTCATAGAATGAAGTATTGGAACAAGTAAGTGGAAGTAACTTGCAACAAAACCAAAAGCAGTCCTATGTTTATCATATACAAACTTTTTCATTATTTCAGAACCTAATGCATTCCTAAAGTTGTTACCACATGTTATGAAACATTTTCCTTTTAATGAGTACCATTTTTTTTTTTGCTTTAAACGGAAGAGAAACCCGGAGGCTATCATCGAAGCCCGAGGCTTATTGTGCCTTAACAATCCTTTATGTGGGGATGGTAGTTTTAGTTAGAACCGCCACTTTTTTGTAGATATCCAGGTAAAAATGGAATATTTTTATTTTTTGTTGGAAGACTGGAACAACAAAGCGATGGTAGTATGAGCACATACATAGTTTCAATGACGGAAGTTTTTCTGAATATAAGCTGAATTTTAAGTTAAATGAACGTTTGGAGGTCAATAATAAATTGGGCATAGCATGGATTATATATTATGAAATGTGGAAATTACCTCTCATAAGGTACCAAAATGCTTCTTGACAAATTAGACATGGGAAAGAAATAATAGATTTTGCCTGGGGTCTTCTCATTCCGGGACAGAGTTAATCTACAACATGGATCACCTACTTCTTCCTCCCTATATCTTTAAAATATATACTACACCGCTCAAGGTCAGATTTATAGCTGCAAACTTCGAGTCCAGGGGCCAGAGAGAACCACAACTCCACCGAGGATGCCAATAAGAACTGGGGAAAATGCTCGTATTTGTACAGACCAGTCTATTGACTATAGAATGGAAGAATGTATTGATTTAACGACTTCTTCTAATAATCTGGAGATTTGGTGTAGGTTAAAATAATTTTGTTATAGATTATCTTTTAAGTATCCTCCCTTTCACAACGATAAATTACAAATGTCAATTTTTCTCTGAGTGCTGTTTGAAGCAGTAAAGTGTATTACAATTAATTTTAATAACTTTTAGTTTTTTATCACTAGTCTATCTAATTCGATTAACATTCCAATTAATTTTTCGAACTGCTGTATATACAGGGTGTCTCTAAATTAGATCGACAAAATTAGGGAGCAGATAACCTTCGTGAAAGCATATTTCATTAAGGAACCTATGGGCTGCGACGCTTCGTTTCATTGCAGGAAGGCGGGAACAGATAATCACTCTTTTCAGTCCAAGAGGGGTGTGTCATTACTACTATCACCTGGTTTGTTTACGTCCGGAGCCCAGTATTATTTGGTATTGATTACAGCACATTGGTAGACCTCTTATTATCCGTGTTATTCGTCTACGTAGTTTAGTAGACTACTTGTACTGCACTAATTCTGTTGTAATGTTCAGTACAGTTTAATGCGTCGTTGGTTTCGTTTTTCTGTACGTATTTTTTCTTTGTTTGTATTAACACACAGAATCATGTGACACAGAATTGTTTGTTATTTGCACATACCTACTTACTTTATCCCTACCTGTAATTCCTTCTTGCACTAAAACGAAGCGTCGCAGTCCATGGGTTCTTTAAAAAAATAAGCTTCCACGAAGGTTATCTACCTGATCCCTAATTTTGTCGGTCTAATTTAGAGACACCCTGTATAAAACTCTGGTCTGAAATGTATTAGACGATATAAGATTCAAAATATTGATCAAATGAATATATTTAAGAGTACTTGAACGTGAATGCATAGAAAAACCATTATAAATCTGTAAACAATCAAAGGTTTAGAGCTGTTCACACAAAATTCTACACTTAATTTGATATAATTTCTATGCATTGTAGTGGACCATTTAGAATATATTAAAGGTTAAGAGATCTCTTAGGTACACACATTTTATTTGCTCACTATCACATACTATATAAAAATATATTTTTAATTTGCGCAAATCTCAAAAATAAATTATACACAAGCAGCTTGATTATTTAATTTTTAGTTCTTAATAGACTTAAAATAGATTCTTTGATTACAGTTTTTCTGCTTATTTATGTAGAATATATTTTTTTTAATTTTATTGACACAATTATAATGAAATTCATACATAAATGCCATAATTCTAGTCTACTTTTAACGCACCTCAGTTCTGAAAGTTTACACACAATTTCAGCTTTCCAACATAAATTGCTTTTGAGATATGTGCAATGAAACCAATTACCTAGACGTTATTTCTCATACCTTAAAATATCCCTAAGTCACCCATTATAATGCGGTAAAAATTCTGTAAAATTACAGCTTCAAATTTTTGTGCATTTTCAATTTAAATAGTAGCAAATTTATAATGATTTTTATGCAATCACCTACAAAACGCATATGTCATAAAGACTTAATATTGTTTGAATTTGAAATAAAATATGAATAACCAGGTAAAGCCTTCAAGAAACTATATCAGTGGAAAAGTTCTTTGTTCATTTTTATGAAATTTACAATGTTAAAATATTAAAATATTGAAGGGAGGTTACTTCGCAGAAATCTTTGTATAAATAATGGAATGTATATTGATTTGATTTTAAAAGTGTGTGTAATATATAAGATCCAATCTATGTACAGTATATATTATAATTTTATGAGTAGCGTACAATTATTTAAGTTATGTATATTTTTATAAGAGTTAGAAAAATATTTCAGAATAATTAAAATTAAATATAAGTTGTATTAATGTATGCAGGCAAGAATTTAAGAATCGTTGACAGAACTCATTTCCAACAAATTTTCGACCCTTTTGTGTATGAAAGCATTTAATAACCAAGTTTGTTCATCCGATATCCTAACCAATACGGATGTTGTGTCTGGAAATTATGTTCTCAGTTCAAAATACGAACACCTGTATGAAACAATATATTTTAGCTAATACAAATTCACATATTGTGTTTTAATTATAAATGTATTTGTAGATAAGGCTAAGCTCTTCGTGGAGTACCATTCCCTGTCAAAGTTTATCCTGACAGACGGACAAAAAGTGTGACTCTATTATATTGCGGCAGTACGAAACTACTGTAGGCTCTTATTAAGACAAAATAAGAAATCATATTAACATGCTATCTTAGACAGATTCGAACTTGAAACTATGGTTTTACACATCGTAAATACTGCAGAGAAATTTTTCGTTGATAACCTTTGATTCCAGACTTTAATGGATTCTCCTAGTCGAGAAATATAATTTTTAAATGTATTATTTAGAAATTCTGTATAAGCTACGCGATAATATGAACAGGATTTACAGCAAAATCTTTTGGCAGGAGGAGCACGAAAATTGAGATTTGAACTACGAGTTCCATTTGCTAGCCCTAGACTACGACGGTGACCATTTTGAATTATATTTTCGAAGTGAGAATATCTGGAAAATGAAATTGATTTGTACGCAATATTAGGAACTTAATATGAATATTGTAGAAATTTCAAATTTTACATGTCCAAAAACCATAAAAATGTTACCTATAAGAACTTATTCCCATAATTCAGGAACAAGGATCTTTTACTTTCCGTAAAACTATGCGATGGAATGACGGTTTTTGTTCATTCCGTTTAAGTCATGTTAAAATTATTATTATATTCTACAAACCTAGGCCTATATTGCCCTCATACAGATTTCAAAAAGCTAACGTGTATATTTTTTTTCGGTATGGGGAGGTTTCCGAAAGCTAACACTGTACCCTCTAGTGGGCTTATTGTGCCTCACCACTTCTGTACTGGGAGGGTCGCACTTTTCTAGATAACATGACTTCCGTATGTGGTGTCATCTATTGATTCAGCCTGCACGTCTTAAGGTTCTTTTTTTGTTTTACTTGGTTATTTAACGACGTTTGGGTGCGAATTAACGCTGGGAGGATGGGGGATTTCCCCCCTGTTGGAAAGTTATCCCCCTCTCATAAATTCATATTAACATCCCTGCCAGGGATAACTTCTATCCCACCCCCTCACAAAATGTAATTGTTTTAATATGAGTATACTTTATAATATTGATTTATCATCACCAGCAATCTGACAACAATCAATAACTTAGGAATTACACATCTTATCTGAAACATTCTCATGGATATTATTATTATTATTATTATTATTATTATTATTATTATTATTATTATTATTATTACTATCAAGATGCAAGGCAAAAAACTGTGTGACCAAGCGTTGAGCTATATCGAATGAAGAAAATAATTTTATGTATGGTATTTTCTATCTAGAATTCTATCCCACCCTCATCAGAAATCTTAGTTTGCACCCTCAACAACGCTGTATCAACTGCGAGGTTAGTTAGCGTCGATGGAATTGATGATAACGAGATGATACTTCGCGAGATGAGGCCGAAGATTCGCCATAGATTACCTGACATTTGCCTTATGGATGGGGAAAACCTCGGAAAAACCCAACCAGGTAATCAGCCTAAGCGGCAATCGAACCTGCGCTCAAGCACAACTCCGGATCGGCAGGCAAGCGCCTTAGCCAACTGAGCTACGCCAGTGGCCTTAAGGTTCTGATGGAGTCCATTAGACTATCCTTTGATTCCCCCGAAAACGAGCTAACCCACCTCAGACTGATGTCATAGGCATGCCACTCAGAATACTAAATCATGCAGCACTGTTTTGAATGAATATTTTGAAAAGAATATTGTGAATATTGAGATGGAGAGTGACTGTGGTATAACGGAGACATAGACGATTCGTGTAGATCTCTGAGGTACGGCAAACCATCACTAGAAGTGTGGTATACTGATATTATGGCTGGAGACACAGCCAGGCAGCATAATGGCACTCAACTCATTCCATCACGGTTGGGCAAAAAAAGCCTATTTGGACTGAAGTATAAAGAGATTTCCCAAGTCCAGCCCCTAAGTATCCCTGTCTATACCTCGCACTCTTGTCTCTGTCGCATTAGCTGTTCGGTTATGATTAAATTAATCAAGAAGATCTTAGCACTATATTATTTTATATTTAATCTTTAACTAACCTTACCCATTAACATACAATTTTTTACAGTGTCATATTCCCTGGACATCAACAGCAAAATGGTTTCTCTGAATAAATAGCAAGTATGAGATTTTTAATTAGAGATGATGTCCCTAGAAATTGTAAAAAAGAAAAAAAGTATATAAATCCATGGCGCTACAGCCAAAGTAGAGCCAAGACCGACCAGCCGTCTGCTGGCATCACGTCCACATGCTGAAGCAGAGGTGGACGATCATCCAACCAGAATGGAGGTATCGTGTGGTTAGCACGATTATCCCCCCAGCCGTTATAGCTGGTTTGCGAAACCGGATTTTCGCTACCTATCGTAGTTCCCCAAGTACATCACGATGCTTGGTGGGCACCGGTCCTATGCAGTGGCCAAAATTTCATGAGAAAATTTCTTCCCCCATGAGGACTCGAACCAGCGCGCATTCCGTAACGCGAGTCCTAGGCAGGATGCCTCATACCACGATGCCACGGCGCGGGACCTCTAGAAATTATATCAAGGCAAAATATTTAGAGAATAAGTGATTGAAAACTCGTAAACATGTGAATAATTCCATTAGCCTTATCTACAAATACATGATATAAGAATTTCCAGCCCTTTACAAATACATCCTAGATCCTTCACCATTCAAGTGCTGTAGGCGGGCAAAGATATTGAATCCACGAACTGAGCTATTGACGGACGTTAGTAGACAAATATCTTGTACATACTTCAGGATATAATAATATTTACATTATTACTGGTCTAAGGTGTTCACATTTGACATGAAACATTGCATTAATTATTATCTGCTGCTTTTAAACAAAACTTATGTCATTTCTATATGTCTCAATAGAGTTTTTATGAGTAAACGTTCAAATCTTTATTTTTGATCAATTTTCACAGTAAGAATTTACAGGTTAACTGTTATATCATCAGACATACTGTACATACATACATACATACATACATACATACATACTCCACTCGTCCCTAGCCACCCCCCTCCGTACGTCTCCAGACGGCTTTCGGGGATTGCTATAGAATGATAACGAAATGGAGAAATGTTGACGGAATGATGTAGATACCTAATATGGGGAAACGAGAGAACCCCGAAAAAAGCCCCAACTGCGACCTTGTCCGCCGGAAGTGTAACTGTGGATTTTTCCCGACCTCACCGAAACTCGAACCCGGAAAGCCTGCGTAAAAGTCTGACAACTCAGCCACCGAAGGGAACGTTTAGAGTAGACTAATAACGGTTCATAATTTCAAATAGCCTACTCATCCGAGCGACGAGATGCATTATTTAAAAATATAAATTCTGTCAAATGAATCCAGCACTAGATCCTAGTACCTTTATTTCTGGATCTCTATGCAGTTTCCCGCCCTCAGCTTGTTTCGTGCGCGATTTTAGTCTATCAGGACAGCAAAGCTGACACGTAGTGCATCAAGGTCCAGTTTCACTACGCTCATGTGCAAGATACATTGGTTTGCAGTGCACTGTTACGAGTGAAGGGAACAAGAACGTTTTTTCTTCAATACAATGGTGAGTAACCAAAGTCACAATATTTAATAATATTTGTGTTCTATTTTACAGATATTTTAATAACAAATGTTGTGTTTTATGTTATTGCGATTGTCCACAAGCATTTATTCTCGTTTAAAATTAACGGAACGGTGACCATTTCATGAACTAGATTTATAAACGAACATGTCATGTTCACAGTGATCTATTGAAAACAGTAATTTTCATCACAATTTTGTTTCAAACATTACTTCCAGTACCTTTTACACAAATTAGAATTTAAATCTGTTATTAGAATGTCATGGACGACATTAAGATATATAGGTCATATGAGGAGTCAAAGAGGAAGGCAGGAAATAGGAACGACTGGAGAATGCTGGGGTTGCAAAATCTACCCTTGGGCAGAACACTATGAATATTAATGTTTGAGTAGAATGTCGCAACAGTGAAAATGTGGCAGCCCCAATGTTTATATGAGAATTCTTTTTAATTGAAAGGATAGAAAATTTTTCAGGCGATTTGATGAACGTAGGATGGAGAAGACGGTCTTGCATGTTTGTGAGACTTGCACATTTCACTTGAGGATCTCATCCATGTACACACCTAGACTTACGTTAATGCTACGTTAATTATTGTAGTCAATTGCCTGCCTTTTCGACTAGTACTGACTGGGGAGGGGGAGACCATTGTTGCTGCTACCCATCATACAGGAGAGGTAGGTCGCGTGGCAGCCTGTAAACAACAGTGTGCGGCGTTGCAATCTCTTCTAGTGTGTTCCCGAAACAGATTTGTAATAGCCATAGGTACGCACCAAAAATGCAATACAAAAACACAAAATGTAGTCCTACAAAACATTTAATTACCGTAATCCTTTAACGAACATGCTGTAAAACTTACAATAGAGAGTTTTGCACTCTATCCATCTGTAATTTGTTAACGCTATACCGGTATTCACATTATTAGCGGTTATGATAGTGCAAGATTGATTGTTGCAGGAATACTGTCATAAAATTGCTATAGAATGTCGTGAGCACAGCTCGGATAACGTATTTCTATCGAACTAAGCCAATCACGTTGCAGGTCGGCTACATTTAAACGTGTGCGTCTTGTGATTCGCTGATGAAGATGTTAAGCATTTCCTAAGGCTGGATAAATACTTAATATAATCGCCCGCCATTTTGGCTCTTTCGTTGGCGTTCGCAGAAAGCACAGGAGGACTTTATTTGCCGCTCAAGTATTTGCTGAATTACAGTGCGTTTGATTTATTATCATAGGAGCTACGACATGATAATGTTTAATGGTGTGGCAAATAGATCCGTCGTCGGGTAGCTCGGCAACGAAA
Source organism: Periplaneta americana (assembly GCF_040183065.1). Taxonomy (NCBI): domain Eukaryota; kingdom Metazoa; phylum Arthropoda; class Insecta; order Blattodea; family Blattidae; genus Periplaneta; species Periplaneta americana. Next base: position 125,664,969 of record NC_091128.1, on the reverse strand, counting down.
GAACAAAAATGGGGAACGATACTACCTACCTAGACTTTATAGAGCAGGCCTGCACAAACAGCGCTCGACGAGCGCGCGCGCTCCTTCGGAGCGGGAGAGCTGTGTTTACCGCTCGCCGAAACGGAGAGGAAGATACGTCAGCATGACAGACTTGCTATAGGTAGAGGAGAGGGAAACGACCACTCAGTGGAGTGCAGTGTGTAGGCTTATTCTCAGTAACTAGTTTCACGTTGCTTACCTACTGCTACAGTACAGTATGGAAGAATCTAAAAGACGGAACATAACATTTAACGATTTACAGCTCGAACTTATTGATCTTCAATGTGACCTAAGGGCTAAAGATCGTTTGAATAATACTACTAGCCTGGTTGAGTTTTACAGGACTAAACATTAGCAATAATATCCACGACTACACAGGCTGGCTGTGAAAATGATTGCTATGTTTGGCTCAACATTTATATTTGTGAGCAACTGTTTTCTATAATCAGCTTTAATAAAGGCAGGCATCGAACATCTGTAACTGATGTTTCATTATGATCAGTAGGCTATTCTTCCTTTCAGCTGCCAACAGCATAAAACCTCGTTTTGATGTAGTGATAAATAAAAATATAACAAAATGATATTGTACATTTAAGTAGCTATAGAATTTCTATTACTTCTGTAAAATAAATATTTCTTTATTAATTAATAATAGTCCAAGATAGTTCTGCAAACACTGAATGGGAATTCATTTCTTAAGCACTTGTAATGGTACTTCATTTTGTGTATATTTTATACGAGATCCGCCTCTTCTTCCAGTCCACCCTTATACAGAGCGCAGCTAATACTGTATCTGATTCCGCTCATGAGCTGTGAGCCGGCTCGGAGAGCGCAAACCTTGTGCAGGCCTGTTATAGAGCCTTGACTTCCAAAGACGTAAGCAAAGAGAATGAGTCACGCCGGGAATAACAGCGTCGCGACTATAAATATCTGTATGTGCGTTGTGGGGCATGGGGTAAAAAACTATAGGTGACTTGGCTTGACTTTACAATTGCTAGACACGGAACGGTAGACCTTTGCACCTTGACATAAAAAAGATAGACGATGATCTGATGCCGACAGCAGTACATTTAGTTCAAGACAACACATTATTATCTTTCATTGTCCAGTTCGGGAATAGAACCACAGATCACTGAGATCGGAAACGCATACACTATCGACAAAACTATGACTGTGGACCAATATTGCAATCTAAGCATTTACAAATTTTAAATTCTATTGAAATGCAACCGAAATACAATTTATATCAGAAAAGAGTGTAGGCCCATTCAAGGTGCTTGAAGAACTGATTTATTTACAAGATTTTTCTCAGTGTACGAATAGCAGTGAGGAAAACACGGACACAATTAGAGAAGAGTATGTACTTAAAAATCCAGACCTCGAAAGCAGCGGAGTTTCATTTAATCACTTAAACAGCTGCATTTTACATTCAACATTTTAACAGAGCTACTTGTATAATGTTCTTTTCGCGGTGTATATATCAACCTCGAAATCTTGGTCAATGTTAGAGTTCTTCCCTTGAGATTCTGTAACGAGCTGTTTCTTTATGTGGCCGCAGCCCTCTCTCCTATCCTAATAAATTTAGCCATCTCTGTTCCTCTCCTTCTGACCGGCCATCTAACCGTCTTTACCTACCCTCCACCGCGGGAGCGCGTGATCGGAATTCAAGCAGACATAAAAATCTCTAGCACCAACAATCTTTACCATTTTATAGGGGAGCACACGAAGCTTTCAGAAACTTCTTGATAGATCTATTCAACTGCCAGATCATTCAATTCGCGTAGACGTATTTGATAGAATAATATTTTTATTGCAGGCCTTCCGTAACGGTTAAATTTCTCTCGTAGAATACACGGAGTAGAGAAGTTGAATTCCAAACATCTCTCTATTGTTCGAATCACTCTTCGTATATAACCGCTGTCATAAATGATAGCACTTCGTGACTCGTTTATTTCATTTTGAGCATCATAATTTCCCCTCGATGTTCCAGTTCTATAGTCAGCTTACCCTTAGGCCTTAAAAAATGTATTCATCTACAGAAGGAAAGAACGAAACTCCTTTCTGCATTACGACCACTAATTTTATTAATATATTATGTCGGCCTATTTTGGGGTTATGGACTGGCGAGATGAGAAGTCCCAGTGGGTGAATTTATCGTATGGAGATGTCATAGGGTTAAACTCAGTTTCTTAACGATCACCATATCGACATACGGACTCCTATACTACCGGTCCTGACGCAATATAATAATAATAATAATAATAATAATAATAATAATAATAATAATAATAATAATAATAATAGTAATTATTTATTTATTTAATCTGGTAGAGCTAAGGCTAGTAGGCCTTCTCTTCCGCCCAGCCAGACTGTAATTCTAATTGAATACAATTGAAGAGTCCACTGCAAGAATGATGGATGTCATTTGGAATACATTTTGCAGGAGAAGCAATTGAAAGGTTGAAATGCTTAGCGCTCAAAGCTTAACTGTGATTTTCCGATCATTACTGGACAAAGACTATCAGTGTTAATGCTATATAACTCTGTATGTATATTCTATATGTCTTAAGCTATGCATTGACAGTCTTGGTCCATTTTCGACAAGAAAGTGACATCCATCATTCTTGCAGTGGACTCTTCAATTGGTTACATAGTTATTACATTATAATTCAACACTTAAAAAAAAAGTCGGTGAAATTAGGAAAAATTCTGAAAAAATTCTGCAGGTTACAGTTAGGGTACAAATGCAGGTATATTATACTATACTTCGAATCTCTGAACATACATCTTATATCATAATCATGTATGACGTATGGTATAGAATACTATAGACTACTCTCAGGACTCAGGAGGATAGAGAGTTTCCTTTTTGAACTGTTCAACGAAGATTTAGTCTTCCGCTTCGCGTCCATTGCATTACTGGCACAATGTGTGATCCTATTACACTTCTTCCCTCCAAACCAGATCTGTCAGATTTGTCCGGCCAAAATGCAATGTCTACACCAGGCTTGCAGAACCCGTAAGTAGAGGAAATACAACGTCAGCCTCACTCCACTTCTATTGGGGATGATCAACTTCTGCATAGAGTTGTTCACATTCTTAGCGTGAGGAAGGTCAATCAGTGGCGGCACTGTAATTTTCAAACAGAATTGTAATAAAGTAATTGTATTTATGATCTGTTATGACGTTTCAAAGTTTTCGATTATGCTAGTTTTCCTGTCGGTAGTTTCTTTGAGATTTCTTTGCACCTAGTGAGCTTTAGATTTTCCAAAACTTTCGTCTTATCACCAACGGAAACATAAATTTGTAGCATTTAAGTAATGAACCTTGAAAGTTAATATAAATGTTACTATTTATTTCGATACAAGTTGAACACAACGAATGATGTCCTTAATTTAACACTATATAAATAATGTATGACTTGAGGCTTTCCCGGCGTTTGATGTAGAATAACTCTTCTCGGGTTCTCAGCTAGGTGAGTTGGAGATTAGCTTCCAAGCTTTCGACGGCTAGCTCTGCCATCTTCTTCAGGGACGAAGTGATGTGGGACCACGTCTAGCCGGTATATGTGCAAAAGTAGGGCTTCCCGCTGCGGGCCAATCAGGAGCTAGTTCCTAGTCCCGACCGCCAGGCGCATTCTGGTTGGTGGACACGGCAGCCTAGAAACTGGTCACAAGATAGTTTTCAGCGCCACCACCATCTTGGACAAGACATCAGGTTACTGGGACTTAGTTATCAAGGAAGCCATCGAAATCCAGCTAGATGGCAATAATTTCAAAAGAGACGGGGGTCTACAGCTGAGTACAGCATGGAAACCTGCCATCAATACGCTTAGACCACCAGCACACGGCAGACAGTCGGGACCAGCAAGTAGCTCCTGATTGGCTGCCGTGTCCACCAACCAGAATGCGCCTGGCGGTCGGGACTAGGAACTAGCTCCTGATTGGCCCGCAGCGGGAAGCCCTACTTTTGCATATATACCGGCTAGACGTGGTCCCACATCACTTCGTCCCTGAAGAAGATGGCAGAGCTAGCCGTCGAAAGCTTGGAAGCTAATCTCCAACTCACCTGGCTGAGAACACGAGAAGAGTTATTCTACAGTATATAAATAAATAATCGTTAATGAACTTACCCGATAGATTGTCTATTCCATAATCCTTATTATGGGCTTTGTTGAAATGTTCAAAATTGAAATGAGGAGTAGAAATAAATAGGATGAGACACAGTAAATAAGCAATTTTTTCGTCTTCTGCAACAACAAAATGATCATATTCCCATTTCCTTTGGAAGTACAGCAGAACATCGATTATCCGAATACCTATCAACAGAAACATCGGTTAACCGAAAGCGTTCCAGTCGGTAAATTTCAATTTGCGCGCGCGCCATGTAGAAGTTTCGCTAGCGCTGTTTGCGAGATTTAGGGGCAAAAAAAAAAAAAGTCTCTCAGCTCTGAACCAAAAAAAAAAGTTTGGACTTCATTTTCTAAATTGTAGGCCTACTTTAATGGCCGTTTTGAACTTATCACACTAGATTAGTAAGTTTTCTGTGTTATTTGTAAGCCGTGTGATACAAAATATATACTATATGTCCAGTTTTGTGTTTAATATCAGTGTTTCTTTGTTTTATACTGCTCCTATGACACCGGTACAATTTGTTTTCGTAAATGATCGGTTATCCGAAAAATCAGTTATCCGAACACCCTCCTCCCCAATTGTTTCGGATAATCGATACTCTACTGTAGTATTTCGTCACAGGTTTTGATTTTTCCATCTTCCAGTTCTCTTCAAACTGCAGTACGCGTATTGTGCATCTGCCGCCGCGAGGATGAATGTTGATATAGCGGAGCGCAAGTAGAACGCTATGACCACACTGGTAGAAAATGTAGAGGGGTAGAAGGGGTACGAAAGCAGTCGCTCTGAGGAGCTACAGTTCTGCAGGTCTGGTCTAGACCGAGCCTTAATAAATATGACATTTAATGGATTTTCTCCCGTGACACTGCTAAACCATTGATATTCCTCGAAGTAGTTTCCAGGCCTCATTCTTGAATGTGTAGCCGCGCATACGACGTGGAGTACCGGTTAACGACATGATTGTTTGTCCGTGAAATTAAGGCTGTAGTTTTGCTGGAGCAGCGGTAGACCTGTCTCCAGGCTATGGAGAGTTATGGAACACTGCCACCATTTTACAGCAGAGCGCCTTGCATAATTAATACATTCTACCGTCCGTATAATGAAATTGCCTACTTTTTTTTTCTCTCTCCCAGCCTTCACCCTTCTGGCGATGGTCTGCATATAACTTAGTTTTTGCCTTAGTCATATACGGTTCCCTTGATTCTTTATCTTTTACAGTTCCAAATTATATTTGAACCCAAGCCACTGCAATGCCTGTTCATTTTAAAAGCTTCACAGGAATGAGCGTTATAGTGTGTTGGATTTATCCGACAAGTAACGAGTCTTTTTGTTTCAAGTGAGAGACAGTAATGGACTAAAACGTGGTAATGTTGCGGAAAAATTACAACACTACATTCATTAATAACACAAGGATAAACGCGTTCAAACGGATATTTTGTGAACATCACATCGTCGAAATCTGTATACGTAAATGAGCTTTTGCATCATTTGAAATTATTGAAGCCATTAAATGCACTTTTCAGAATGTTAACTGACATTTCACTTACTTAAAATGTTTCATAAATAAAGTTGTAAAATATCTGGACAATATTTTTCTCCCCTCCTCTCGTTTTGAAAGAGTTAAAATCCATCTAACGTAATCTACAGAAAATGTTATCTAGTTTTTCATCTTGACAATCCCTTCTGGCTGGTAACGATGTATTACTAAGGGTAAAAAGTTGAATCGACTCACTGTACGTTTAATTCCTCCATCGGAAGAAATTAAAAACACGTGAATGTAGAGGAACGTTCAGTAGTATTGAGATTCTGCAGTGCTCGGCAAAAGTGACACAAGTCAGTTTCCACAAACCTTGTTCGATAATTTATTGACGACTTACGGAACATTTCCCATTATAATTCATACAGAAAAAAATCAAATCGACATAAACTAGTGTAAGTTGTCAATAAATTATCAAAAAAGGTTTGTGGAAACTGACTTATGTCACTTTTCCCAAGTACTGCAGAATATATAGTTCCAAATTAATACGAGCCACTACAATATCTGTTAATTTAAAAAGCTATAGTAGGCACATATATGTATATATATATATATATATATATATATATATATATATATATATATAAATGTATTTTCTCTCTTTTTCTCTTTCTTCTTTTTTTGTTCTTGTGTGTTATTTATTGGTTTGAATTAAGTTACTTACTGTATTTAGTAAACTGTCCTTGTAAATTTTATGTTATATTATTCGCTAAGACCACACCGTACACGAGCCTGGCTCTTACGGTAGTGGCTAGAAACATTTTTGTTTTATAATTTTAATTCGTATACACTAGCTAGCTAGCTAGCTAGTTAAATAAATAAATTAAATTAAATTAATTAAATATAAATTATATTATATAAAGGTAATTCAGAAGGAATAGTGGGTATAAATACTTTAGGGGTAGTGGAACGGGGCCCTCGTGGCTCTCCCCGCCGTAAACCGTTTCGATAAGGTTGATAATCTCCTACACTGGGGGTAAGAGGATAATGGAATAAACACTTATAAATTAAATGTTTACTCGACAAAATTTATTGATAAAAACCAGGTAATGACAAATATAGACTATATCAAGAAACAACAATAAATGTATAAACGCCATCTATGAAAGAAGCTAGAAAATAAAACAAACTAGTCAGGGAAATAAGGAGAAGGAAGAAAAATAATGCAGGAAATACAAGGTGCCGGAAAACAAACGGCACAGTAGTAGTATGTACTATTCTTAGTAAAAATGTTCATATAAACATAGCCCAATTTTCAAAGAGGGTGGAGATATAACTGTTTGGATATTACCCATAACAAGCTTACAAGTGCCATATTCAGCAAGTGTAAAGATGCGCGACATTGTTACAAACACTTGTAATATTCACCAGCGTAAGAAAGCAACTGCAGTCACATGTTATTAACAGTGCTGCCCTCAGACGATCTCAGGAAGTTTTTTTGTATGTAGTCATTACAGTAAAACTCGTTAATCCGAACCCCGATAAGCCGGACTACGCTTAATCCGGAGAGGCAAAAAAAAAAAAAAAAAAAAAAAAGAACGATGAGTTTGGAAAAATTAAATAACATTATTTTAAGACCTACTTTCATAAATTAGAACAATGGAATTACAATAATTACAATATTACACCTATAGTATTTTAAAATAAAGAAAATCCATCAAGTTTGCATTAAAGTAATTAAACTAGGCAAAGAAATATTATTATTGATTATACAAACAAAGGTTTAAAGTACAAGTAAAAGGAAAAACGAGAAAACTTGTTTTGTTGCTGTAAACGGATTTTCTACTATTCTTTTAAGTTATTTCAGTTCATCCGGTCTTCCGTTAAACCGGTCAACTTATCTCCTCAATTAGTTCGGATTAACAAGGTTTTACTGTAGTTCCTATCTGTCGTACACAGAAACAATGTGAAAGAAAATTGAAGCATTCGGAATGAGACATATGTAACATGTAAGAAATAACCATTTCTGTTGTTTCTGAGGTTATTGCTTACCTCACAAATGTTATTTAGGCCTACATACAGTGTAGTAATTGTAATATTGCAAGCAAGTTTTCAAGCGCTGCTTAATATCTTGCGATCTTGCAGGTACGTTAAGGAGGTGGGGGGAAGACGATAGATTTGTCTTGTCCTCAGGTTCGAGTTTACATCTTCCATTAATGGTTTAATCCTGTCGTCTTAGCTTTAGTAATAGCTTTTATTTTTACTTGGTTATAAGACACTGTATCAACTACGAAGTTATCTAGCGTCGATGGAATTGATGATAATGAGATGATGTTATGGTTACATGGAATGATACAAAGGATTATTACGCTTTTTCGTCTTACTGTGAAGAAAAGTTTTGGAAAGTCCTAACCAGGTAATCCAATCCAATCCAATGAAAATAGGAGAAATTAGAGGAGAAAATTTAAAAGTTACGCGAGAACGCGACCTTGTAAGGAAATTGGGACAGAGAGGTGTATACAGAGTGATTCAGAAGTTCTGCGACATAGACAAACTCCGTTATTAGTACAGATGCTGCGAAATTATTGGCTTTTCCGCTAGTTCTAGCGGATTTTAGACTACATATTATTTAACGGACATAGTTGACATGCAGAGTTTAACGGTTACTTAAGTTCTACAGTGCAAGAAAAATTTTCTTCACATTGATAGCGTAATAATTCAGAGGAATATAATTCCTGACTGTCGGTTATCCTGAACTTGTATTGGCAACACTGCTAATTATCGTCATCATTCGTAATTTACCCAGTACACTAAGGTGATTACGATAACGTAAATGCCCCCTTTAAGGACAAAACATGTGGTAACAGGACATTTTCCGTTTTCATTGAGGATCGTGCCTGTGAACAATCTTAACGGTGCATTCTACGTTGAAAATTATTCAAATACGTTAGATTCAAAACTACACATATCCAACAACCTTTCCTTTTCCATTTTTCGCTATTTGCATTAAAACCTGAGTTTGTCTATGTCGGGAGACTTTTGAATCACCCTGTATAAGAGCTCCAAATCTGTTGTCAATTTGTCTTACTCCAATTTTCGCTGGTATATTGAAGAAACAGTCCACACCTGTGGAGTAACGGTCAGCGCGTCTGGCCGCGAAACCAGCTGGCCCGGGTTCGAATCTCGGTCGGGGCAAGTTACCTGGTTGAGGTTTTTCCCGGGGTTTTCCCCCAACCCAATACGAGCAAATGCTGGGTAACTTTCGGTGCTGGACCTCGGACTCCTTTCACTGGCATTATCACCTTCATTTCATTCAGACGCTAAATAACCTGAGATGTTGATACAGCGTCGTAATATAACCCAATAAAATAACAAAAAAATTGAAGAAACAGAACATTTTTTAATGGAAAAGCCGAAAATATACGTAACCTAATAGCTACCAAATGAGATGAGAAGAAACACGACAGAGCAGAAGCATGTCAGAATCTCCAAAGATGCTAAAAACCTGCACATCGAGTCGGACACTGCAGTCCTCGTAAAAGAAGGGATCCGAACCCTTTCTCTGTACGAATGACGTTCGAGTAAAGTAGTCCTAGAGTACCGAAGACAAAATGCGAAAGTCAAAACTCCGAATTCAGAAAACTTTAATTTGCTGAAGTGCCGAAATTTGTATGGAGGGAGATGTAGGTCCGTGTCACATATATTTTAGGACTTATTCCGACATTTGTCTTTCATCAGTCCAAGGGAGATTTAAACCCACGACCGAGCATAGCATGAATGCGTCCCTTGTACTAAGTTATTGGCTAGTCGCTTGAACACAAACTTGAAGGCTTGGAGAAATAAAGTTTCTTATTTCACGTCGTTATGTATGCATCTAAATTAATAATACATTGGTTTCTAATCTTCGTGTACGCATTACATTTAACTTTTAATTTATCAACAGTAATCTCACTAGAGGTTTTGATTTATCTAGAGAAAATCAAAACTCGAGTGGGATTTAATTGACTATTACACGATTAGAAGAAAGTATATAAAGATTATAACTAACAAAGTACTCCAATACAATAAAATATTAATTGACTTACGAAAATAAACCTGTCTTCAAATGTATTATTGCACCATTACGCTAGATGGCAGTTGTGCCAACTATGGAATCTTCATTGAACTCTGTAGACGGTTACTAGTCAAGAAGGCTTTGTTGATTCAGTTTCATTTTTATTAAGACAGTTGCATTCCACTTCAATTATCCGAATCCCAGTAATCAACGTCACTTGACAGATGATTTTCAATAAATCTTAATATTAAACAATCTCTGATACGTGACTATCCATAATATCATATAACAGAAGCTATAACATAACCTAACTAATATACACAAGTGTTAGAAAAGTTTTAATTAACGACGATGACATAAAAAATAAACATGAATAATTTTAAAAGGAATAATTATTGAATGTACAATTTTCAAATTTGAATGTGGTTGGTGGTTCAATTGATGTTATATTGGACGTGTGCGTAATAGAAGTGGAACTCGTTGATTTAGGCCTACATGGTGTATTCAACTTATTCAGGATTTCCGAATGGAGCTCTTCATTTATTTGTAAATCGGATTTCAGAAGATGCATAGGTATGATCAGTGACTTTTATTAATTCTTGTTCTTGAATGCCAATGCGAGTCAAATTTGAAACTGCTGTGCATCGACTGGAGTGGTTTGTAATTATATATAGGCCTATATATTTTTTTTTTACGTCCAGACCAGCGCAGTTTCAAATGTTGGCAAACAAAGAAACAAATGCTAGGGACGCGATAAAATTAAACAAATGCTAGGGACGCGATAAAATTGTGCGATAAGCAGCCATGATTGGTTGAAATATGTCCTTTCGTACCGTTTTATTGGTCAAAAGTAGTATGACGTAGTAAGAGTGTAATAGTCACTGTAAATTAACAAGTGGCATACTCAATGTGTTCTTTGCCACAACTTTTGTTCAGACGAATGGTGTAAATATAATAAAGCTGAAGCAGCTGGAACTTTACATAAATTTACCCACAACAACTCTTTATGTTACGTTGGCTATAAAGCCAGTTTATAGAGATTTGGAAAATCCAGATCCATTGAAGAAGTGTCTGACAGGGAAAACACAAAATGTGAATGAGTCATTCAACAATGTAGTGTGGACAAGAGTACCTAAAAATGTATTTGTGGGGTCCCACACATTGAAGCTTGATGTGTATGATGCTGTCATCACATTTAATGACGGTAATGCTGGCAGACTGAGAGTTTTGGAAGAATTGGGAGTGAACACTGGCTGGAATACGCGAGTCATACTGGACAAGGAGCGAGTCGACAAGGCAGAGCTACAAGCCCAAAAAGTGTCCAAGGAGGCAAGATCATTGAGGATGAGGAAGAGGATGCACTTGGACAATGCAGAAGATGATGAAGACTACAGTTCTGGAGGGTTTTAGCTGTTGTTTCTATTAAAAAGTGAGTTTTTGTTTAAATTAATTTCAATTGCAATTTCTGAAAAACTTATTTTTTCAGACAAATAAACCATTTTCTCAGGAACTATAAAAGATTGGCTCTTGATTTTTTCACAGTTCATTTATAATATCCTTCTGATACCATACCTCTATAATGGTAGATATAGCTTGTATATTTTGGCGTAAAATTAAAAAAAAGTTAAGGAAAAAAATGTAAAAAGAATAATACAACAGAAAAACAATTCTATCCTAACTCCTAGCATATGTAGTTCAATGAAACTAGAGGAATAAGTTCATAAAGGATATATAAGTTACCTGCAAAAGTTTTATTAAGTTGCATGAAGTAGTTCTTGAGAAAATTGGTCATAAAGTTAGCAAATTTAACATTATCGGGATAGGCCATTCATACTTCCCTTAAAGAAAACAAGATATCGGGAAATGCCAACGCGCAGCCCGTCAAAAAGCAACATCGTGAATCGGTAAGAATTGCGGTAACTTAGGTTTGACTCGTCGTAAACTTGCCTCCTATTTTCCTTATTTAAGCTATATGAAGTATCTGTAGCCCATATTAATTCACTATTAATTAGTATATTCTGAAATATCCTCATAAACAACTTATTTTGTAACTATCGACGTTACGAAATCGAGTAACAGCCTTAAACTTAATCATCAGCGATAAAAAAAAAGTCGAAAGTGGAAAGAAGATGAAAGAAAAGAAAAGGAAGAAATGAAAAGGAGAAAAGGAAATCGGCAATGGATGTAATGGAAAAGTTAGGTCACTAATACCTTCTAATCCCATACGCGAGTCGCTAACCTCCTGATGAAAAGAACGACGCCGTGGAACCCAAGAGAAACACTATTTCAGTTTCCGCACAAATAGATAAAAAACAGTAAGTAGCTTTTATCAAAAAGCTTTTCACGGAGAAGAGTTTCGACGTGGTTTTATTGTTCATTGTGTTGCTTGAGTGTATTATTTTTCAAAGTGTTCCTTTAAGCTGAATGAACACAGGATTTCCGTTCGCAAGAGCCCTCAACATGCGATATTCTTACATCAGAACAAGTCTTCTGAGTAAGACTTCTCGAGTTAATACTGCAAAACAAAGGACGAGCGCAAAGCAAAAATTTCAGTGACAATGTTTCACATCATCTTCCTCTTAGCCCATATACCTATTGGATACTACATAATTGGTAATTCTCTCTGTATCGTGAATTTTTAATTAAAGAGTCAAAGAAGCGATCATACGATAATAATAATAATAATAATAATAATAATAATAATAATAATAATAATAATAATAAAACTAGCTAAAAATATCGATTAAGGCAAAAAGAGTGAAATATCTGGAGAGAAGCTACCTGTAATGTCTTTATTTGCTACAAATCTGACATTGTGCTGGGAAACGAACTGTAACTCGTTTGGTAAGGATCATTTACCTAACTAAACTGCGATATACTGTAGCTTGTTTGGTGCTTTACAAATTTTTTCCTGACTATTACACTTTTACTACGTCACACTACTGTCGACCAATAAAACGGTACGAAAGGACGTCTTTCAACCAATCATGGCCGCTTATCGCACAATTTTATCGCGTCCCTAGCATTTGTTTAATTTTATCGCGTCCCTAGCATTTGTTTATTTTTATCACTACCCTAGCATTTGTTTCTTTGTTTGCCAACATTTCAAACTGCACTGGTCTGGCCGTCAAAAAACAGAAAATTACAAACCACTCCAGTCGATGCACATCACTTTCAAATATGACTCGCATTTTGGCATTCAACAACAAGAATTAATAAAGATCACTGGTCATATATGAAGAGCACCATTCGGAAATCCTGAATGAGTTGAGGGATACACCATGTACACCAACGAGTTCACTTCTTTTACACACACGTCCAATATAACATCAACTGAACCACCAAAACATTCAAATTTGAAAATTGTACTTTCAATAATTGTTTCTTTTAAAATTATCCATGTTTATTTTTTAATTCATCATCGTTAATTAAAACGTTTCTTGTTTATTTCATAATCCCTAATTAAAACTTTTCCAACACTTGTTTATATTGTTTAGGTTATGTTTGTTATAGCTTCTGCTATATATTATGGATAGCCACGTATCAGAGATTGTTTAATACTAAGATTTATTGAAAATCATCTGTCAAGTGACGTTGATTACTGGGATCCGGATGATTGAAATGGAATGCAAATGTTTTAATAAAAATGAAACTGAATCAACAAAGCCTTCTTGACTAGTAACAGTCCACAGAGTTCAATGATGATTCCATAGTTGGCACAACTGATACTGGTAACAAGAAAACATCATGATAAAACACTACTGCCATCTAGCGTAATGTTGAGATGGTACAATAATACATTTGAAGACAGTTGTATTTTCGTAAGTCAATTAATATTTTATTGTACACTTTGTTACTTCTAATCTTTATATAGCCTACTTTCTTCTAATCGTGTAGTAGTCAATTAAATCCCACTCGAGTTTTGATTTTCTCTAGATAAATCTGCTCGTGTTCCACTCGCAGATTTATCGATAAAATCAAAAACCTCTAGTGAGATTACTGTTGATAAAAAAATTATAGGCCTACGTCTATTCTCTACACAAAAAAAAAAAAAATCTAAAAAAGAAGTTCACAACTTTACGCGTTTACTTGGCATAAATAATTCAGATCTTTCTGACGTTGAGAATTATTATTGCTGTTTGATTTTCTTTCTCTTATTTTAATTTTATTCAAAAGACAAAAATAATGCATTTTCTATGAACCGAAAGAATAAAATGCATTTTCTACATTGCATACAAACGCCATTCTTTATAATTGTGAAAGTGAGATACTTCACTTCATTTGTACATTTTGCGGTAAGTATAATAAGTAATAATAAGTACATGTAATTAATTTTGAAACTCATACAGTACACATACAAACAATAGGAATTACATCTTATATTTGAAGTAAATGTTACATTCATAAGTCTAGGCACTAAATCATAGACTGAAATGTGGCATAAGCCTACATTCACTTGTTATAGGCGTATACCTATATTTAGAAATGTCTCTTTCGAAACCATGTACCTCTACAAAAACGAAAGTTTCAAAGTTCGTGAGCAAGCGGAGAACTGAACATTCCTCAACCAACGGTATAGCGAGTTCTGAAACGAGGAAAACTATTGTATAACATACAACGGCATTATACTACATGTTACTGATGAAACATTAAAAGGTTAAGTGTTGGAACTTCTACTCGGACTGTTCAAAATTTAAACTTTCGTCTGTCCAGGAACGTTGCAATTGTGTTTCTATCTTTTGTAGTTTGGAAGAAATAAATATTTGAAATCTGGTCCTTCTTTTTGAATAGTCCTGTATTACGAGGAATACGATTGTATAACATAAAATGGCAATATAATACATGTCACTTATGAACATTGAAAGTTAAGTATTATTATTATTATTATTATTATTATTATTATTATTATTATTATTATTATTATTATTATTATTATTATCTCTGTACGTCAAACTTTTTTCAGCAGATATACGAATAATGCGGTTAGATCTTCAATTTAAACTCACAGATTTACTATGTGATGTTAAATGAAAGCTAGATGTAAGGATTTGACAAATATTGAACTTTCAAATCTTTGCAAAAAAATAAATATCCGAAGCTTCGTTCTTTCCCTTGCTCTGTTGCAGCCATGTTCTCTACAACTGACGTTTGTGAAAAATTATTTTCAAATTTTAGATCACGACTGACAGACAAATACCTTCGTGATAAACTACGACTGGCAGTAGGTGACATAATTCCTGATTTTCAAATTCTGTCGCAGAGACATTCTGAAGACAATTAATTTTAGGTTGTGATAATGTTTCCTATGTTTTCTTATTCATTTTTAGTTCGTTAAACGTACTAAACATTAGTTTGTAACCTCATACTGTATAAAATTATATTTAAGTGCTTGACGTAAGGAAAATGAATCCGTTAATAAGTCAGACAGTTGCTTCACTTCCCCTTCGGGTGTCCGCCTCCCTCCATAGGTGCTATGCACGTTGCAGGTTACACAGTGGCTCGGCGCACGATCACATTTTCGCCACGGCTGATCTGGTGGATTAATTTAATTCACGTAATGCCTTTCAAATAATAGTTCAAGAAAAATAAACTGCAAATTAAATTTTCACGATGGGCAAGTATTTGCCAGCTATTTGACATAAAAACTTTAAATTCTCATTTCACTTTCATATCCCAAAACTGATTTTACCAGTAGCCCTGTCTTTACAAATCCTGGGTAGCGGTAGCTTAAGTCGTATCTTTTTGGATTTGATTTTTGTAGACAGACTTGCAGTTCCACAAATAGTTTCACCAATTGCTTTTCTGAATAGGCTATACAAATATTTGTTTCAAAAGTATTTTATTGAACGATGAACCATTACAACGAATATATTTTGTAAAAGACCTCTTTGTAACTATTAATCATAATTTGACCTTTCATAATCACATATTTAATAATGCTTTCAAAAATCTGGGTTTTATTATTAAAAATTCAAAAACTTTACAGAACACTTCGACTTTGACACTTCTTTTTAATTGTCATGTTCGCGCTAAATTGGAATATGCCTCTATAATTTGGGCACCCACTTGCAAATCACATAGTAATCTAATTGAAAAAATTCAAAAACGATTTTCTAGATATCTGTATTTTAGAAGATATCCTTGTTCTGCCCTCCATAACAAAATTTCGTACAACAATCTACTTGCTGAATTTGATTTAATGTCTCTTGCCAGTCGTAGATTACTTGCTGAACAACTTTTATTATATAAAATATTCAACGGTCTACTGGATAATAGCGAAATATTATCACAAATCCAGATTAACGCTAGAACATCACGTTTAAGAAATCTTCAATTGTTATATTATAAAAAACCAAACACTTCACCACATAAAAATTCACCAGTGTTAAAAATGTGTTCAGATTTCAATGAAATATGTAAAACATGGGATCTAGATTTCTGCATTTCTTACATGGAATACAAACATTTTCTTATTAATATACTGAAGGTAGTTGAGTTTATATAATATTGCTATTTGTTACTCTGTAATTTGCCAATTATAGCTACATTTTACATTTTTGGCTATGATATCTATATGTAACTATTTTCATTTATTTTATTTTGTATTTTTCATTTATATGTATATCTGTATCTTTTATTTAGGTAGTATCTATTTGTCTGTTCTTTCTTTTTTCTTTTTCTCATTTTCCATTTTAATTTGTATTTACACTTGTATCTGTTTCATCTCTTTTTTCATGTTATCTATGTTTTTTTTTTTTTTTGTAAACGAATATCTGTACTGTCTATTGTAATTGGGGCTTTGCCCTATTATAGGCATAAATAAATAAATAGGAATTTTGTCTTCCTTGTTTATGAAACCACCTATTATTCTTGTAACAATTTCAGCTCTCTTGCGTTTAATGTATTTTGTAATAAATAACAAGCACGGGACTGTAGAACATTGCATCAAAGTGCCAGAAGAAGCGATGAAACGCCGTTATGGCGAATTAGTCCGCAAATTAAAGGTCGAGCGAGCACTTCACTTGTTGCAATAGCTTGCAGCGGATCGTTATTGAAGCTTTCTGGCCGGCCCAACGCGTTCATGTGTGCCGGCTGCTCATATCGATCTCACTGCCTCGATTTACGGCTTTCTTTTTACTTCTCTTCAAAACTCCGTATGAAATTCCTTTATCCGTTCGCGTTTATGTGTTATTCAAGCGACTTTGCTTTCTTACAGCTGCAATAAAAACTTTTAATGAAAACCCCTACTTCATTGTGCTATGAATCTAAGCATATGTTTCTGAAACAATAATCAAGTTCAAATTACTCGTCTGTGGAATTAACAGCGTTTCGAGGTAAAGATATAAGGAACGTTACAGAAGTTAATGACAAGAAAAAGTTAATAAAAATAGTAAGACTTAAACAAAAACAGGGTGAGTCAGGAGGAAAGGTACATGGTGTGAGGAGTGATAATGTTGTTGATTCTGAACAAAAAAGTTCACATGAATTCAATTCAGCATATTCAATGGAGTAGGAGGGGGAAGGAGGGGAACTGCATGCATGTTAACGTAAATTATAGCTATGTTGAAAAACATTGGTCACACATCTGCACTCCATGGGCAATCACAGTTTTTCCACTCACTGCTATCCAAGCACTCGTACCTAACACAATTCAGTCTTGTCTTATGACCAGACATCGGATTCTAGGGCAAATGCCTATTTTGTTTCTTTAGGAGAAAAGTAAAAATAATTATTAATATTTGTGTTTCATGGAAATTGAAAGGTATTCAAAGAGTTTTATAGTGCCCTAAAATGCCCTAAAACGGTTATTAGAGCCTAATTTGTTAATATTCGCCTAAAAATGCCTAACTCACTGTAAAGTTTCGCATTTTAATCTTACTTTTTATAATTTATACATGCATTCACTGCGAAATTTAAGGCATTTAAAAAGTGGAAAGTTTGCTTCACACCGGCCATGAAACCATTGATAAAGGAAACAAAATGTTTTGAATCTCACGACACTCGCAATAGATTTCACCAAATTTAACATGTTTGGAGGCATAAATGCCGACAAAGAACCAACCTTAGTTTTGAAGCAGGCAACAATCACAACATGTGCTGCTAACGATTCAGAGATATACTATACTATAAAAATGACTGTTTTCGGTCTGAAACCGATTAGCTGTACTGCCCTTCAGAGTGTCATAAAATCACAATTTTTGGAGAAAGAGTGTTTTTGAAATATTTATGAAATGTCGTAAAACTGCGAATTAGTAGGGTAAACCGTTACAAAATATTTAAAAGAATGGCCCTCCTAGTGTTAACACTACCAGGAAATGCAACAAGTGGAACTTTGTATTTTTGTCCAATTGAATCTCAATAACAACGGTTCATTTGAATGCTCGTTAACAGTTGCTCTTTCCCTCACCTTATTTGTGTTGAGAAGTTTTGAGCGGTAGGACGTTTTCCTGTGAAGTTTAACGCGATAATGCCGAAAAATATAAGTGCAAAATCTACATTGATCCGGCAATGGCTAACAGAATATTCAGAATTCACTTATGATGGAAAAATAATATTCTGCAAGATTTGTAGCAAACAGGTATGTAACAATAGTTGAAATATATAAATTCTATTAATTTTAATGAGTAGGCCTATAACATTTATACATTGACTGAGCTATCCTGAGGTATAATTCTTTTTAAGACCACTACATTTTAACCTTTTAAATTCCGATAGTTAAAATATTTGCAGGTCATTAAAATTTTGATTGTTCGAACCCACTAACTTTGTGATAGAAATACGGCAATACAACAATTAGGATTTTATTTTAATTCAGCTTACTTTACATTTTTAGATTTCGCAAGAAAAGAAGTGCCACCTAAAGCAGCATGTGCAAGGAGCGGCTCATAAGGCTAAAGCTCAGCAGAAAAATCAACTGCAACAAACTTTACTAACACAGCCTATTTCATCCAATCTCAGCAGCAATTTCTATGCTGATTTAACCAGAGCGTTTGTTGCTGCTAACATTTTCTGGAATGCAATTGAAAATCCGGTTTTAAGACAGTTTTTACAAAAATACTGCAAACAAAATATCCCATCTGAGTCGACCCTAAGAAAAAATTACTTAGACAGAATATACAATGAAACTTTAGCTTCCATTCGGGAGGATATAGGTGATTCTTACATATGGGTCTCTGTGGATGAAACCTCAGATCCTATGAATAGGTATATAGCAAATATGGTAGTAGGAAAACTTAGCCCTGATGGACCTTCGATTCCACACCTCGTATGTGTTAAGGAACTTTCGAAAGTGAATAGCCAAGCCATTGCTTATTTTGTAAATAAAGGCCTACAATCTTTATACTCGGGTAATGTAGACGATTCTAAAGTTCTGTTGTTTTGTACTGATGCTGCCTCATACATGGTTGCTGCAGCTCCACTTCTTAAAACATTTTATCCTAACCTCACGCATGTAACCTTCTAGCACATGGTCTTCACAGGGTTTCTGAAACAATCCGGAATGAATTTCCTCTTGTCAATTCGTTTATTTCTAACACAAAAAAATGTTTTTGTAAAGCCCCATCCAGGATTTCAATATTCAGAGAGAACTTTCCAGATATCCCACTCCCACCTCAGCCGGTTGTTACACGATGGAGAACCTGGATTCAGTCAGTGGTGTATTATTCTAAGTATTTTAAAGAAGTGGTCACAGTTATTGATAAATTACCTGAAACTGATAGTGCAGCGTGTGTGAAAGCAGTGAAAGATTGTCTGAATGACTCACGAGTGAAAAACGATATTGCCTACATAACATCATACTTTTCTTTCATACCTGCAAGCATTGGACAATTAGAACGTGAAAAACAATCTCTTTGTAGCCAAATAGCAATAGTAAAGGAAGCTCAAGTGAACATACATTCTGCTTTGGGCGAAATTGGGAAAAAAGTTAAAAATAAGTGGGACAACGTATTAAATAAGAATGTAGGATTTTCATTGTTGGAAAAAGTATCAAGAGTGATATCGGGGGAAAGTGTAAATGTTCCAGTAAGTATTGATGTTTCTATTGTACCTAATTTAAAATTTGCGCCTCTCACATCAGTTTCGGTTGAAAGAAGTTTTTCTGCTTTCAAAATGATTCTCAGTGACAAAAGGCAAAGGTTAACTGTGGAGAATTTAGAAAAAATTCTGGTGGTGTACTGTGCAAATAATTATAATAAAGTCTGAGCATGGAACTGAATTTCAATAACTTAAAATGGGTAATCTTGATATCAATAATCATTATTTCATTAGTTTCAATATATTAAATTTGTGCAGCTCTGTTTATAAATATAATATAGTATTCTTTTTTAATGTTTAAACATACTTTTTTGTGCGTATTTTAGTGTATAACTAAAAATTTCAGTGAAATAAATAAGTATGATACCTTGATGTGCCTAAAATGCCTATTTTCATTAAAATAGAGCCTAATTTAACAAATTTTGAGCTTATTTTAGGCGCCTAAAACTGCAATTTTAGTGCCTAAAAATCCGATGTCTACTTATGACTCTTTCACTTACAATAAAATAAACTACAATGTCTTTATTGGTTCGATTATGGTTCTAATGATTTTGCAATAGTTATTATACTACGCACTTGCATAAGGAAAATTAATTAACTTCACACGAGATGTACAGCGACTAACACATACACCCCCCTTTTTTTATAAGTAGACTACAGTAGAACCTCTATTATCCGTGGTAATGAAGGGGATGGACTGAACGGTTAATCGAAAAGATCTGATAATCCGTATTATAAAATATTTTCGTAAATTAAGGGAATAATACTTATACAGTACTGTCGTAATTTTCTCTGTGGTCCTATGTTTAATATGCAAGGCAGTTCAGAAGTTAACTTATTCAAATTTGCTTGTCAAGGGCCAAGGAAACTCCTTGCAATGGCTGTCAGCAAAAAGATACCAATAGTAGAGGTCTCATATTGTAGATTTACACACTTTATCTTTGATTTTTTTTCGTTAAATCGCGCATAGTTCTAACACCAATCTCGTATTCTGGTGCGAGATGAGCCATAGTTTCTGTTTTTCGAAACTGCTTAATTATTTGCATTTTTGTCGATACTTAGCACAACATTGTGGAGTACATTTTATAAAGAAGTTGAATAAACCCAATTGTGTAAGTATAAAGGCAAGTAATAACACTATTATATACGTACTAATATAACGTAATGTGACAATTCAAATGTTTCTGTAGCAAAAAAAAAAAAAAAAAAAAAAAGAGAGAGACATTCGGATAATCCGCCAATCGGTTAATAGGATGACTGATAATCGGGGTTCTACTGTCAACTGGACTTGCCTGGTTTACTGCGCAGAATGTTATGAACGGCCAAGCTATCAAAACGCAACAGTATGACTACTCGTTTAAGTTTGTGCTTAAACCAATTCACTAACGGAGCGTAAGATTCCATTGAATTTCAAAGAATTTGTGTCATCTATCACTGCAATATTTTCCATTTTATACTGTCACTTGTTGCTTATGGTTGACAAATTTATTATTTCCTCCTTTTTTTGCTACATGAGTATTTAGAAGGCAATTTAAATTATAGCCTGTCCATACAAATTAATGAGAGACACCATTAACTAATTATGAATAAACTCAGAAGTAATCAATCAACATCAATTTTCTCAGCATCATGTATACACGATAAATTTTAATATTACAGAATGCCACTTTCATGATTGTACATTTAATTAAATTTCCATTGTTTTAAACTTAATTGCATTTATAATAAAAATTAATATTTGCATTATTCCGTTGTTTCTGTCATTCATGTGTAGTTAGTTCACAGCAGTTAATGATAGATGGCTCTGGTCGTATTTGTAAACTGTTGGAAACGAATATTTTCATTCATTCTTTACGAATACATTAATCCGTAACAGCGAATGAATATGTTGCGATATAAGTGAGTCAAATATATAGGCCTAATTATTATTAGACGATTTCAGAAGGCTATATTTTCATCAATATTCAACATAAATGCATGATCTTACCTCCATTTGAAAGAGGGAAGTTTGAAGTTTTATACTGACCTTAGATGCACTCGATGTGAGCTCCACGTGTAATACGGCAGACGTCCTGGCGGTGATCCCATTCTTGCCAAGCCCCTCAAGCATGTCTTGTGTGACGTTCCTGATTGCTGTGTTAATGCGCCTTCTCAATTCGGCCAACTTCGCTAGAAGTGGAGGTACGAAACCCCACAGAAAGAAATCATACACTTTGAAATCCGGTGAACGGAGGGCCATGTGCAGAAGGTGCTGTCTGTATACGTTTCATGACCAATCCATCGACCTGGTAGGTGTTGATTTAGGTACCTCTGGACCTCCATATGCGAATGTGGGGGGGGCTCCGTCTTGTTGGAAAATGAACTCCTGTTCCTCCTCATCCTTGAGTTGTGGCATTAGCCGATTTTCCTACATGCGGAGAGGAAGATAGAAAATAGAAAAGACTGCAGAATGCTGGGTTTGCAGTGAAAGACCTGCCCTTGGCGGAAAACTATGAATGAATTTGGCTCTCACATTACATAAAAACAAAATTTACTTTTATTCGGAAAGAAACGAAACCGGACAGAAATTCATATCATATAATTTTGTTTCAAATGTTACATCCTTTAAATGTGTCGTTTGTATTGTTACAATCGACGTATAAAATCATAACTGCTTAATTCAAATTAAACACATTTGAATCTGTCCATAATAAAAAAATTGATCTCCAATCATATGGAAAGAATAGAGAATTAGAAATTATATAAAAACTAGTCCACACCTGTGGAGTAACAGTTAGCGCGTCTGGCCGCGAAACCAGGTGGCCCGGGTTAGATTTCCGGTCGGGACAAGTTACCTGGTTGAGGTTTTTCCGGGGTTTTCCCTCAACCCAATACGAGCAAATGCTGGGTAACTTTCGGTGCTGGACCCCGGACTCATTTCACTGGCATTATCACCTTCATCTCATTCAGACGCTAAATAACCTAAGATGTTGATAAATAGTCGTAAAATAACCTACTAAAATAAAATAAATATAAAAACTATTATTTTTGCTAACAAAGAGAGCAAAATCATGCATTTCTGTGTTTAATACATTTAACATCACGAAATTACCAGATAATTTGGCTCTGATAGTGATAGAGAAGCTAGCATTGCATATAAAGAAATAAAGAAATGAACAGCAATATGTAACACGTTTACGGATAAACATACATCTGACACAGAAATATTTCTTCATTGTAATAGAAAATTGTTACGAAAACTGGAGAATGTTGCTATCCTTTACTCTCGAAAGAGCTGAATTATACTTTTAAACAATCTCCCTCGGCTAATAAGTATGTAAATTTTATAATTAGGGAGGTGCTAGATTTAAAAAATTGACAATATAAAATAAGAATTAGCTTTGTAGAGTGCAGTAACAAGCAACCCATGGGGGTTGAATCATGTACGTACGGATGGGGAGGGGTAGGTTCATGGGAAAGTTGGGGTCTACAGACTAGTGGGGCGGCACCAGAGGGGGCAAGGGACTAAAAACTCATTACCCGCCTGCTACGCCTGCCCCTGACAGTAGAACAATTACCGTCCACTCTCTGACTGTCCCTTGTTTTCTCTCTTACAATTTCACCTGTAGTTGCGCTACTCTCACGCTACAATGACGGCAAGGTATGCTTCGGACACAGGTGCGTTAGTTCCGCCATTTTCGGCAGCGTGTAGGAACCACAAGACATTTAAATTAGTAGTGTCTCTGTGGGAAAAAATCTAAATAGGACGCAACAAGAAACTGGCTATATTTCATAGTTAAACTTTCTTTAAGATCACAAAAACAATATCTTTAAAACCAAAAGTTACTCAAATGGGTTGTGATCGACATGATATTAAGCAACCGTTCAAGACAAACACAGGAAAGGCTAAAGGCCAGCGCACACCGGACGCTATAGGCTACTACAGTGCATCAAGGAAGTCTTTCCGAACTAAGACAGCGGAGTGAATGCGCTAGCAACTGCAGTTATGTTGGTACTAGTTGGAACTTACGCTAGGAACAAAACTTAAAGTGTGTACTCACCACAATCATAACACATGCTGGAAGTGTTTTCCTCGTTCTTGAAGACACATTTCGACTCTTTTACACTCATTTCGAAACACTTTCACTAATATTTCTTGCGTAATTGACTGCACATAATTAATTATATTCGGAATATGTATGGTAAGACTTTCCTGTGTTAAATTTCAACGTACCTCGTTTACATGTTTCGACCTATTTATGGGTCATCTTCAGAACTCGTCGTTGTTGGTCTTGGCGCCACTTGTTCTGTTTCCTGTGAGAGTGTGTTCCTGTGGTATAGTTTAGAGTCAAAGAGTGTGTGTGTTTTGAAGTTGAAGTGTGTGTTGAGAATTTTGTTGGGATGTGTTTTTGTGTGTCTGTATATTTCATATTGTTCTTGTGTGTTTAGTTTCTGGCTTTTTGGTTGGATGTGTAATATTCCCTTGTCTATGTTGATATCTCTGTGGGTGGGGTTAGCATTAGTGATGTGTTCTGCATATGTGGAAGTGCTTTGTAATTTTGTTATGGCTGTGACGTGTTCTTTG
Organism: Periplaneta americana; assembly: GCF_040183065.1. NCBI lineage: Eukaryota > Metazoa > Arthropoda > Insecta > Blattodea > Blattidae > Periplaneta > Periplaneta americana. The sequence continues at coordinate 125,640,670 of NC_091128.1, read as the reverse complement.
TAACGTGTTTGAAACGATCTGCTTGTCTGTCCTATGTAGAAGTTGTTGCAGGTGTTACATTTGAGTTTGTATACGCCTGTGTGGTTGTATTTGTTTGTTTGTTTGTGTTGTTTGTGCGTTGAGATGTTTTTGTAGAGTGTTATTTGTTCTGTATGCGATGTTGTAATTTAATTTCTTGAATGAGGTTGCAATTTTGTATGTGTTTTTGTTTTCGTATGTTAGTGTGATGTATTTTTTGTGTTCTTGTGTTTGTGATGTATTCTTATGTTTTTTGTGATTATGTTTTGTCTTACGTATTATGTTGTCTATTATGTTAGAGTTGTATCCGTTTTCTTGTTTTCTTCTTCTTCTTCTTCTTCTTCTTCTTCTTCTTCTTATATTCGTCGTAAGTTCATAGATTGTTTTAGGATTATTACCATATACCGCAGATTTTGCAGCTCCCCAATGGGTATCTTTTCGCAATCACTTTATTTTAATTCATGAATCACTGTAATTTTTCAGGGGTACCATTGTAGTTCGCTTCTTACAGCCTTATGTGCTGTCCACTTAAAGATTCCGACCTCTTGTGCTAATTTGCGCGTTGATTTTTTAGGACTTCGCAAAATTTTATCCGAGATTTCATGTCTTTAAAATTGTAGGCCTACCACTTCTTGGTGTATCGACAACTGACCCGGTTCCACGGAATTTATTGATCACATCACGTACAGTAACGCGATTTGGACACCTGGAATTAGGAAAACGCATACGAAATTCTGTTTCACATTTTCCGTAAAACGTATTCCACCAAAAACGCTCTTTCTTCAATAGAAAAAATTGTCACCAGTAGGGCTAGTCTTTAGCCACCATTCACTCACAATTAGATTACAGTACGCCCCGTCTGCCCTCAAATGATACGGTTACAGCTAAACAACACCTATTAAGGATGTGGCAATGACCCTGCCTGGATGATGCTACCAACATAATTGCAGTTGCGAGCGCATACACTACACGTTTCCAGTGCGGAGAGACTTCTCTGGCGTAGTGTATAGGTATAGCGTTATGCTTTTGTGCGATATTATAGCTAGCTATAAAATATGAACATGAGCACATTTACTTACTTACTTACAAATGGCTTTTAAGGAACCCGAAGGTTCATTGCCGCCCTCACATAAGCCCGCCATCGGTCCCTATCCTGTGCAAGATTAATCCAGTCTCTATCATCATATCCCACCTCCCTCAAATCCATTTTAATATTATCCTCCCATGTACGTCTCGGCCTCCCCAAAGGTCTTTTTCCCTCCGGTCTCCCAACTGACACTCTATATGCATTTCTGGATTCGCCCATACGTGCTACATGTCCTGCCCATTTCAAACGTCTGGATTTAATGTTCCTAATTATGTCAGGTGAAGAATACAATGCGTGCAGTTCTACGTTGTGTAACTTTCTCCATTCTCCTGTAACTTCATCTCGCTTAACCCCAAATATTTTCCTAAGAACCTTATTCTCAAACACCCTTAACCTATGTTCCTCTCTGAGTGAGAGTCCAAGTTTCACAACCATACAGAACAACCAGTAATATAACTGCTTCATAAATTCTAACTTTCAGATTTTTTGACAGCAGACTAGATGATAAAAGTTTCTCAACCGAATAATAACACGCATTTCCCATATTTATTCTGCGTTTAATTTCCTCCCGAGTGTCATTTATATTTGTTACTGTTGCTCCAAGATATTTGAATTTCATGCGCACACTAGAAGCTATAATAATGATTCATCAGAGACAATTTCCGCAAGATGACCAAGAGGATGAATCCCGAGGGATTATTATTATTATTATTTGCATTGGCTTTAAAACAGAAGCGGAGAAACAGGATTCATGGAATTCACAATTGTAGGGGGGAACTTGGGGAATGCCATCATTGACATCACGACCTAGGAAATACTCGTAATTAGAAAAAGTTTCAACAACACTTTCTTTTAACAAAATCATTTCCCATTTCTGTTCTGTTTCAAATGAATTTGAATATTTTTATCGTATTGAAACTTTCATGACTCACAACGATCTGAGTCTGAAGTTCGATACACCTAAAAAGTGAGGTTGGATCGTATTGGATAGGGATTGAATTTTATGAAAACTCAGCAGCCCGGAGCCCCAGGCCCTTCCCTAAGGTGAAATAAGGGAGAGGTGGAAAGTATTGGTGCAGTGATAGAAGGAAAGGGGAGTATCCCAAGAAAACCCTCTGCAACGTCTGTTTTGTCCGACACAAATTCCATCACGACTTGGCCGAGGGTCGAACCCGGCCTGTCTGGATGGAAAGCCAGCGCGTCACTACTGTAGCCACAAACGCGGAAACTCTTGCCCATTATATGTCCATTGTTTTATGCGCGGAAAGTGGTAACGAAAGCAATAACAAGAGAACATATTATTTTTTGTTTGTGTGTTTAGGATTGTTAATATGGATTATTCCAAATATAAAAAATCAGCAAGAGGAAAAGGAATTGGCTGGGTCACAGGCTGAGAAGAAACTGCCTACTGAAGGATGCACTGGAAGGAATGGTGAACGGAAGAAGAGTTCGGAGTAGAAGAAGATATCAGCTCATAGACGACATTAAGATATATGGATCATATGCGAAAACGAAGAGGAAAGCAGGAAATAGGAAAGATTGGAGAAAACTAGGTTTGCAGTGAAAGACCTGCTCTTGGGCAGGAAACTAAATTAATGAATGAATAAGAATTTCATGGAATTTGTGTCAGATACAATTATTCCAAACGATGATGTCAAAGTTTGATCCATCTCCAGAAATAACTTATCTTAAAATCTGATTTCTTTTTTCGTATTCTTCATTGCATAGGTCTATGCGTTCTTCAAATCTGTATTTCCAAGCCATTTCAAGGCTTCACATGAATTTGATTTTATTCCGTAATGCAGAACATTGGTTGGTAGATCAGTTACCTACTAATTTCAATTTATTCACATCTTTTGACTGAAGAAGGTGTTTCTTCTCAAACCACTCTGTAATCTATATTCATTAACGATAACAGAAACATGATAGCTTGTCCACTTTATAAACTTAAAATTTGATCTCATTTAATAACTATAGGTATATGTTTGTATGGACAGGTGGATTACAATCGACCTACGGGTGCAAGGACACTGAGATGAGTCGCATTTGTTACCTTGAGGGGGGGGGGAGGAAAGTACACCATTGGCCTGCAAAAATTTAGTGAAAATCATTTTTTATTATATCTCGGCTACTATGAAAGCTAAATGAACAAAACTTTTTATGCTTTATATACATATATTACACTTTATAAAACATTATTCAGAATATTATAATAGGTAATCATTATCTGTAAAAGTAATATCAAATTTGCATAACTTTTGTTTTTAAACGTAAAGCTTTACATAATAAAATATAGTCTGCAGTTAATTATCTGCATGATTCCTTTACTGGAATGCTTTAAAGAACTACATCAAGGGCATAGTCTAGGATATTTTACCTGTTCCTTCCAAAAAATATATATATTTTTTAATCGTTACCTTTAATATTACATTTTCTAAAACTTCGATTACCGGTAAGAAAAAAATATGTCGTGAGCTAATTGCGGATGACTCGCGTATTATGCATTAAAGTTGGCAGGTCTGTAATCTAATCACAGAATGACGGCAACGAACCTACAGCTTACTACTCTCCCTTGGCCTCACGGTAGGACAGGGGATTTCGCTTCATCGACAATAGACGTATTTACATTGCGGTCCTTTCTGGCCAATACGCTTGACCTCTGCGGAGACACTACAAACCAATCGCAAGTCATGGAACAAATAACCCAGTCCCATGAAATGAAAAGAAATCTCCTCCCACGCTGGGGATTGTACCACGGACCATTGGGTTGGGAAGCTCGTACGATATCCACAGAGCCACATCGGCTGCATTGTTAGCATCAAGATAAAATGCAGTTGCTACAATTAAATGTTCAGTAACACGAACATTTTTATGTACTAAAAACTGAAACAAGGGTTCGTTAACGTTAGTTTCATATGTAGGGAAGCGAAACATCCGCTGATGATTAGTCTGTGTATAAGTAAATTACACAGCTGGAAGGTCGTGTGCAATATTAGTTGTCCGTACTGAAATTAGCCTGCATGTGCAGCCAGCGTGGGAATAGAGAGCAGTTGAGACCGTCCCAACTTGGCTTGTACTCTCAAAATGGACATGCATTCTTTGCATACTTTGCATTTAAAACTTAGGTTGTTCTGAAATAAACATTTTGCTATGAATTTTCTGCTGGTTGCTTGTTCAACACCAGACTTTAGTTCCACAACACTCTAGTAACAGAGCATGGATCTGGATTATATTCAGTTTACAAATTTTAGAACTTACTTTCAACTTTTAAGTCTCACAAACTTAAATACACGTCTTTTATGCATGAAGAGAATTCATTTCTTCTTCATATGGCAGCGAAATGAGTCCGGGGTCCAACCCCGAAAGTCGCCTAACATTTACTCTTAATGGGTTAAGGGAAAACCTGGAAAAAAACCTCAATCGGGTAACTCATCCCAACCAGGATTTGAACCCGTGCCCGCTCGTTTCATGGTCAGGCATGTTAACCGTTATTTCACAGCGGTGGACCCGTAATTTGGTATTTTTGGCAAAAATGCGTTGGAGGAATCACCAAGGAATTATCATAGCACTTTTACTAGGCATGTAGGCTTTCACGACCCGTTTCTATGTGAATAAGTTTTTCCGGGTTGAGATGCCGTGGTCTACTGATGTTTCTTCTACCAGATGTTTCGTCTGCTACTGCGGTAGACATTATCAGTGGTTAGGCTTCCTTGGTCGAAGTGTTCTCCTTGGTGCATCAGGAAACCTAACCACTGATGATGCGTGCCGCAATAGCAGACGAAACATCTGGTAGAAATAACACCAGTAGACCACGGGATTTCACCCCGAAAAACCTGCATTACACTTTTCTTACTATTACTGCTAATACATCTACTAATAACTTTTAATCTTCCTCAACTTGGTGAGGTTGCAAAAGACAAAGAATGTTAAACAGTAACATTTAAGATGTCATTAAAAATGTCTTGCAAGAAATTTGTTTACTATAAACTAAAATTTACAGTAGATAATATTTCACATAATGAAAATTGCAGTAAAATTAAAAATACAGATAAAATATACAACGAGAAAATTCAACTGTAATTTGAATTGAAATACAAGTGTCGCCGTAAAATCTCCAGAAAACCTTTCAAAGCAATCATAGAAATTTCCTTACTCTTAGTGGTATTACGCCTATTAATATTACAATTGTTACGACTATTACTGTTAGTACTGTTACGACTACTAGCTACTGTTACTGCTGTTACGACTATTATTGTTGGTGCTGTTATGACTATTACTTTTGATGCTGTTACGATTATTACTGTTGATGCTGTTACGACTATTACTGATAGTGCTATTACGGCTATTATTGTTGATGTTGTTACGACTATTACTGTTGGTGCTGGTACAACTATTACTGTTGGTGCTTTTACGACTGTTACTGTTGGTGCTGGTACAACTATTACTGTTGGTGCTGGTACAACTATTACTGTTGGTGCTGTTACGACTATTACTGTTGGTGCTGTTACGACTATTACTGTTGGTGCTGGTACAACTATTACCGTTGGTGCTGTTACGACTATTACTGTTGGTGCTGTTACGACTATTACTGTTGGTGCTGTTACGACTATTACTGTTGGTGCTGTTACGACTATTACTGTTGGTGCTGTTACGACTATCATTGTTAGTGCTGTTACGACTATTAATGCTAGTGCTATTGTGAATTAATATTAATGCTCTTGCGAAGTAGTGTTAGTGCTATTGCGGTTTAATGTTAGTGCTATTATGGTTATTATTGCCATTGTTATTACGACCTGTGACGTTACTGTTTTTACGACTGTTACTGTTAGTATTATTATTACTATTATTAGTACTATCAGTGTAAATGTATTATTACTATTAATACTATTACTGCTTCTTCACTCTTATTGTTAATAATACAACTATCGATAATGTTAATATCATTACTATCATTGCTACATTAATACTATTACCACTACATTTTTACTACAGTACTATTACTGCTGTTCTTGTCACTATTGTTACTTATCATAATAGTAGGCTACTATTGTTGTTGTTTCTATTGATATTATTGTTAGTGCTATTACTATTATTTTAGTGCTATTATTACTACTATTACTGATACTGATAGTGCTAGTCGTAATAAGCGTACTACTGCTACATCCGATGAGTGTGAATTTTTTTACCTTCTAAGAATATGTTTTTTAATCTTGCTCGTCTATCTTTCTCCTGATATTGTTAATAATGGTGCCATATATAAATCCATTTGTTACATTTACTTCTTTAATTTGGGTTTTTATATTGAGTGAAAACCAACGTGTCTCATTGTAAAACAGGAGTAAAATAGCTTCTGTGGCATGCGGAGACATCGCAAAGGATTATAAGATACATTCAGCATTCCGACAGAAATCCTTTAGCTGCGACTGCAACACAAAAAAGACAAAGTGCTAACAAAGCAGTGAAGAATTTTGATATTATGAGGCATTTAGCTGACACCTGTGCAACTAAATACTCGCGAAATCTCATTTTCGTTGCTTGGTTTTTACTCTCCTCTTGTGTGAATGTTATCCTCGAGGCTGAAAAAGTAGCGGCTCTCTCCGCAATCACTTGTAACCGTGAAATGAATAATAGCCCTGTCATCAAGCTCTGCGTCTATTTTTTTACTCAGATTTTAACCGTGCTAATTTGTAGACCTTTCCAGAACAAATGCTGCTAACAGAAATGAACAAGTCAAGAATAAAAAGTTTAACAATTTAGTAAAATATATTCCTACTTTGAAATCAAAGAATAATTCATATTGAATCAGTGACATAACATTGCGTCGTTGCATTGTTTCTAAAACTTTTTTTTAGCGCACAGTCTTTTAGTTAAGTCTGTTTTCCATTCTAAAGTACGGGAAAAATATTGTGCTCGTGTAAATCTTTAGTCGTAAAGAAGAGGTGGATTGTTAATTGTAATTCTTTGAAATATACATAAATAACATATTCATTCGTAATCAGTTTATTCGGTTCTCTTTACGCATATATTATATACAAATAAATATTTAGGCCTATGCGACAAGTCCGTAAAGGTTCTCTTTGGAGAGTCTGGAGTTTGTATGTATGTATTTATTCGCACTGCAAAAGGATATATACCCCCGGTGGCAGTGGTAACTAATTACGCTCAGTAATGACAATTAATAATAAGCACAACTAATAATAATACAATTAATAATAATACTAATAATAATTATAATTAATACTGATAATAGTAATAGTAATAATAAAAGTAATAGTAATAATACAAAATAATAATAATAATGATAATGATAATGAGCATCCTAAATTAAATGAAGCACGATCACTTAAAATAACATTTAAAGTAAATCTAATTTGCATCTTAACCCTAAGTTCGAACTAAAACCCACGAGTATGATATGTTCATACCTGCACAAGTACCTTTCAGCACTACATTTATTTCACTGTCAACTCACTCACTGCACTGGAATTACGACACATTTCACTGATTCTTTCCTGATTTCACTAACACTTCAAAATATTTCACTGTTCAAATACTTTGCACTGCCACTATAAACTATAAAACTTCACTTACACAAACAGACTTCACTGACACAACAGACTTCACTGACACAACACACTTAACACTTCACTAACACAATACACTACTTCACTGATTAGAATTAGAATTAGCCTGTAGAATCCCTGTAGGGCAAGGGCCTCTTGGCTGCCAAGGTGGCTATTCTGGCATTCCCGCGTAGCCAGTTCGGGAAAGATCCTCATTCTTTTGATGCTGCATCTATCAGTAGTCTCCACTCTCGGCGGTCTTTGTCTGTTGTCGTCCAGTTGGATCCAAAGTGAAGTTTCAGATCGTCCGCCCATCTTTTTTTCTGTCGGCCTACGCTCCTTTGTCCGCTTCTTGGGTCCCAGGCTACTGTTTTGTACGCCTATCTGTTGTGGTCCATCCTCATGACGTGGCCCGCCCACTTCCACTTTATGTAGGTGGCTGATGTCGCTGCGTCTTTGATGCCTGTCATCTTCCTCAGGTCTTCGTTGCGGATTCTGTCATGGAGGCTGGCGGCAAGAATCTTTCTCTCCAACTTTCTTTGGCATGTTCCTAACATTTTTCTTTCTCTGCCTGTTAGAGCACAGGTTTGGTCTCCGTATAGTAGGAGAGGAAGGATGCAGCTGCCCAGTATATCTTTTTGCATTCTTATACTGTATTCTTGGCTTACTTCACTGATACAACGCTTCAAATAACAAAATATCCATTACACCCTTTAAATAATGTGTATAATATACTACCGTGTATTAGTAAAGTCCTTAAGCCTATTTTTAAATACATTTTTGGTTATTGGTAAAGCCTTTAGTAAGTCTGTAGGTAGAGCATTCCAGTCCCTGATAGTACGATTGAGAAAAGAAATCTTTCCAGTGTCCATCCTGTCTTCTTTCCCTCAATTTATATATGGGTTTGGAGCGAGTCTTGATGGAAGTCCACCTGTATGTTGGCAACAATATGGCACGACTGTCCACAAGTAGCATATATACAGGAGCTCTTGTTTACTGCACATGCGCAGTGTATTGTAAACGAAATAACACAATAAATGAGCTTCATATTTTATTTCCGTACTTGTAAGTATCCTCTTTCATTAAGCTGAAGGAATCGGGTAAAACTTCCTTGAAATTGTTCGTTTACCTACAGGATTTTCAGGGAACTTATGTTTGTACTTGTCTGTACATTGCATATTTAATATCTGTGTGTAGGGCGCAAATGAACAAGTTAATCCGGGTTGATGCAATAAGAATATTTTTAGACATTAATCGAGAATAAGATAAATTAACTTAAAAAGAAAAATAAAGACTATAAGCCTACATAAACTATAAACTATGCCACAGACTATAGACTATATTGTCCACATCTGTGGAGTAACGGTCAGCGCGTCTGGCCGCGAAACCAGGTGGCCCGGGTTCGAATCCCAGTCGGGGTAAGTTACCTAGTTGAGGTTTTTTCCGGGGTTTTCCCTCAACCCAATACGAGCAAATGCTCGGTAACTTTCGGTGCTGGACCCCGGACTCGTTTATTTCACCGGCATTATCACCATTTCATTCAGACGCTAAATAACCTAGATGTTGATACAGCGTCGTAAAATAACCCAATAAAATAAAAAATATAGACTATATTACGCACGGATGAGAGGACGGCATGCATACTAAGTAATTATTCAATATCAAGCTTGCTGAAAGCATTACTTTATCGAAATTAAGCTTCATGCAACAGTACTCCCTCACTATTTTATATGAGATACTAAAGATATTTGGTGTAACACAATAAAGAACTTTTATTTTAGGCACTCCCTCATAACATGTGAATTAACCATTCATAATATAAGAGTAATCCTCCAGCAAAATAGGTACTGAACCACAAAATCTTCTTCCTGAATTCCCATTAGTTATTTCGGAAATTAAAAAGAAACTCTGTTACAAGCTGCTGTAAACACAGGTTGATTTACAGCCAGTTCTCCGAGGATATTTTATAGGATTCTATTCCGTGCTGTTCGAATCGCAAGAGCAAGACGCAAAAACGTAAGAGTAAAACTTTTCCAACCGTAGCAGAACCTAGAAATCTGAAGCAGTGCCAGAGTTCCGCAAGGACAATGCACACAAGACGTCCGATCCAAACACTGAAGCTCTGGTTAATAAGAAAAGGTAAAAGAAAGTCTGATTTCTTTCTGGTGATTAAGAGCCCTGTAATAATGGCATTAGAACTGCTGGTCTTTGCGTTCACAAAGATGCGGACGCCCAGGAATCGAGTTTCTGTATTTTGCTATCTTATTCCTACAGAGTGACTCGTGAAGTATGACCTGCCCTCTATGAATCAATTCTATAGGTCATTTTGAGCAAAAAAAAAAAACCGTATGAACACGGATTCAATTACCAGGAGTTCTATATTTACTTATAAAAATCCATACGTGTTACTGTGAACCAGGCTTCTAATTTGTTTGCGTTTAAATACGCACAGTGGAGCCTGCACTAAAGGGATGAGGTCCGCTGTCACATGAAGGACGACAAGTGTAAGCTGTCGATTAATAGTTCTAATATCATCACTTAATAATCTTACATTGAAAGATGTCTCTTTAAACACCAGGCGATATTTTTTTTATCAACATTATGGTTCTCTCCTCATTTATCTCGTGCAGTAGCAGTTCATCTTATTATAGGGTATAGCTCGCGCAAGAAACGATTACCGAAAAGCAATGATGGAGTTGCTGTCTGATTTGACGTGTGTATGTAGGCACGCCGAGGGAGCGACAGGTACGGGCCGATGGAAGTACCGTCTCTTCCAAGAAGATGAACAAATGAGAACATCGCTGTGGAAGTAAAGAACGTAGCAAGAGAAAAATTCGAAGCTAATTAAACGCGCAACATATGTTTATGAATCAATAATAATACCGTGCAATACAAAACACGTATTCACATACAATGGAATATACTAAAGTCTTAATGTAACTATCACAACGCAAGACTGATTCTATCGATGTCATTTCTCTTCCGACTGTACTCTTGAATATCATTCAAGCTGTCTCGTGACCTTTCCTGTCGCCCGCTCTTCCTAATAGCATTGTTTGATCCGCATTCCTTCCGTCGGTATATATCTCGTGACCAGAACATAGTACGAAATGGAAATACAAAAATCGAAAATTTATCTTTTAAGAAGGTGGAACAAATCAAATATCTTGGAGCAACAGTAACAAATATAAATGTCACTCGAGAGGAAATTAAACGCAGAATAAATATGGGAAATTCCTGTTATTATTTGGTTGAGAAGCTTTTGTCATCTACTCAGCTTTGAAGAAAATCTGAAAGTTAGAATTTATAAAACAGTTATATTACCGGTTGTTCTGTATGGTTTTAAAACTTGGACTCTCACATTGAGAGAGGAACAGAGATTAAGGATGTTCGAGAATAAGGTGCTTAGGAAAATATTTGGGGCTAAGAGGGCTGGAGTTACAGGAGAATGGGGAAATTCACACAACACAGAACTGCACGCATTGTATTCTTCACCTAGCATAATAAGGGACATTAAATCCAGAAGTTTGAAATGGGCAAAGCATATAGCATGTATGTATGAATCCAGAAATTCATATGGAGTGTTAGTTGGAAAACCCGAGGGAGAAAGGCCTTTGGAGAGGCCGACACGTAGTTGGGAGGATAACATTAAAATATATTTGAGAGAGGTAGGATATGATGCTAGGGACTGAATTAATCTATGGACCGATGGGGGGCTTATTTGAGGACGGCAATGAACCTCCGAGTTCTCTAAAAATCATTTGTAAGAAAGTATAGGTTTTCTGCTCTTTCCTAATGTGTGTTTGTGTGCCACTCCTCACTCTTTTTACCTTAGGAGAAGAAGATAATAATTATAATGTTTATGTTAACTACAGTAAAATTGCTGTTACAGAACCTTCGTAAACATGGCAAGCCCAGAAGTTTAAATTTTTCTCTGCGGCCTTTATGGCGCTTCCCGTCTTTCAATGAGAGGATAACATTGCAATGGAAAGCATCACTGAACAATTCAATTAACGATATTACATTTTTTATCAATCTGGCCACATATCTTACTTCTTCCATTTTTATACAATCCATTGTAACTCTAATTGATTAAATTCTATTCTTTTGATTTTCCTGTATGAAATAAACGAAAATTAATCATCGTTAGAGAAATTGTAAAAAATCAGAGAATGGGTTACGTTCTTCACTTCATCTATATGTATCCGTATATTTTTCTGTTTTTTTTCTTCTTCTTTCCTCCCTTTGTGCATGTTCCCTCTCTCTGTGTATGAAATATTGGCAATAATAATTTAGAAATTAATATTGTACTCTAATAAAACGAGCTTTTACAGTAATTTCCGAGTTATACTGGTCTACTATGCTTTCATTATTCATTCTTTGTCTTATTAACCTCATTATACTTATGCGCCAGTGCACTATAGGATAGGAAATATCTTTGTACCAGCATTATACTACCTCATATTGCGGGTCTCTCTGACCGTGTGGTCATCACGATGCCGGGCCAACAAAGGACATTTATAAGACAAGGGAAAAACTCCCTTAACGTCGGTAATTGAACCATGAACCATTTGGTTAGGAAGAGTTCCAGCTATGCATAGTGATAACGAAGTTCGATACTTGTCTTTAAGGCAGTGGTCGGCAAAGATTACGTCATATAAAATGCAGCTTACAATACACAGCAAAGGGGAATGTAGGAGGGAAAAGATACCCAAACTGCTTAACTTTGATGGTTAAGGGGAGGGAGATCATGCCTTATCCCTCCGCCCTGCTTGTGTATTAAAGAGTTTCCTCGCGAGTCAAGAAATGCCGATCACTGCTTTTAAGCATAAAATGGCATGCTTGTGAGTTGCAGGTTTATTGACAGAAACAGTGATTTTATATCTGAAATTTTCACACGCCGCTCTGAGAGTTTGTGTTTCAGAAGAGACTCCTTACACCCAACCCCATAGAGATGCCGTCTATTGCAGTTTCTAAACACGAGACCAATCATTTGAACTATGGAATGGAATGGAATTTACATGCGATCTATTACGATCTCTTGCGCTAACCCCCAATCTAGGCGCATTCCCAAAGCCACACCGGCTGACTACATTAAGGTTCGCTGCGTACCCAGATTTCGAGCAGGCAACACCCTTCGTCCCTAGGCCAGCCTCCTCCATTCATCGCTAGCGGCGATCAGGGAATACTATGGAATTATGACGAAATGGAGAAATGACGACGGAATGATGTAAATGCCTAATATAGGGAAAAACGGGAGAACCCCGAGAAAACTCCAATTGCGACCTTGTTCGCCACAAGTGTTACTACAGGTATGAATTTTTCAATGACAAAACCCGGACCTGAAGGGGAATCGAACTCGGGCCGCCAGCGTGACAGGCCGAAGGTCTGATCACTTAGTCACCGCACGGAACATCATTCGAACTGAATAATTTCGAGGGAAAAATTGTTCCGGGGCCGGGTATGGAACCCGGGACCTTTGGTTTAACGTACCAACGCTCTACCAACTGAGCTACCCGGGAACTCTACCCGACACCGATCCAATTTTTCCCTCTATATCCACAGACCTCAAAGTGGGCTGACAACCGTCAAGCAATCAACTTAGAGTGCACACTAACTATTTAAGTCACACGGAGTTAGTGTGCATTCGAAGTTGATTGCTTGACGGTTGTCAGCCCACTTTGAGGTCTGTGGATATAGAGGGAAAAATTGGATCGGTGTCGGGTAGAGTTCCCGGGTAGCTCAGTTGGTAGAGCGTTGGTACGTTAAACCAAAGGTCCCGGGTTCGATACCCGGCCCCAGAACAATTTTTCCCTCGAAATTATTCAAATCAACTTTACAGGGTAATACCTGAAATCTTGATTTGCATCATTCGAACTGCCATAACTCTTCTCAAAACATGAACCATTAAATCGTAATTTCGTAACCTAGTACCTCTGTTAACCGCTATACTAAGAAGCCGTTAAAAACCTGCTTATTATATCGGCATTTTTAACAGCATTGGTAGTAGAGATGAACAACGATCGAGAAAGTGAGACTAACATCGCCCGCAAAGCCGAAAACCCGCACGACAGTGTTGTATTACGTCGCATCCTTGACGTAAAGACTTCCGTGTGTCTTCCAAGACTCGATATTGATCATCTCCCGAAGTCCCGAAGTCAAGCAGCCTTTAATCGCCACAGTTGTTTATACCTGACTGAACTTTTATCTACTTTGGCAACTGTTATATACGTATAAACAATCAAGTAGCCTATTTGAAACATCATCTCTACCTTTCAGTGTATAATAATCCGTTCCCCAGTCTTTATTTAATTACTAGGCCCTTATTAAAAGGCTAGGAATTTCCTTTTCATATGTTTATGTGCAATCTCAAGTAAAAAGATATTACTATCATGTTTTATGTTTCTTATAAATGTAAGTTTATATGAGAATTGTTTTTTTTTTCTATTTACATAATCATAGGTAATATCATATAATAGAACCAGAACATTTTGATAACTAAGATACTCTTCTGTTTTGTCTTTTTGTCTCATTTAAACGTTTATAATGTTATTTATTTCACTGATGTATGTTTTTCAAAGTTACGAAATCTTTCCACGCTGACCAAATGCTATTTCGAGAATGATGAGCGAGACTCGAAGCGCACGAGAATGACGAGCCGAAACTCGAAAGACAAATGCAGCGAACACAGCGAGCGAGAGCGGCAGTTAGTTTTGTTCATCTCGAATTGGTAGATAACATCGCCTGTTGTTTATGCATCTAGCAGAGCCTTGATGTATGTAAGGTTGGATTGTATTCAACGAATGGAAATAGGAAAATTACCGTGTTCTACACTGTCTTTTCCTTTTCTATGGTAGAATACCGCAGTTTCACAACTCTAACCATGAATGTGCGTGGACTTACCGACAGACCATTAGTTCTTGAGCGACTTTCCTTTCTATACTGTCAGAGAGTAATCTAGTTTGAGGGTGAAACAGGGTGACTCTGACGGACATGATAATGATGGTTCTTACATAATGGTGGCGGTAAGGTACGTTGATGAATGGGAGAGTTTCTCATATTTCCTTCTCGATGGCAATGTTTCTTGTTGAGGGAATGGATAATCTGTAGGTATGGATGGACAGGGTGTGGGTGTTCGGTGTGGTGAGAATGTATTATGCTCCGGTGGAAATAGATGAAGTGGACGTGGGAGCATTATAGTCCCTGAACGGATCCACAAATAATAGATCCCCACATCTAGTTCCCCTGCTATTGCAAAACTTCGCATCAAACTCAGTCATTTCCAGATAGGCCTCTAGTCTACAAGACTTGTCATCACCATATCTACTGTATTAGTGACAAATGTTTTCATGCAACATCTCACGTACGTTTTCTGTTTGTCATTACTATTAGTATGCTAAAATGCAAATCTAGCTGGACAAAATTATTTCTTCCATCTCATGAAACTTTAAACAATAGTTACACGTAGCACATTTGTTTTCTATAAAACTACTTAATTTATAGAGGAACTTCCGAAAAATAGGGGTGCTTTTAGAAAAAATTAGTTACACTCTTCTATCTAACATTTTTTTCATGAATTTTTCTAATAGTAGTTACAGGTAGCAAATTAATTTTGTATATAAACTCGGATTACTTTCGTGTAAGAGGAACTACCATATTATAGTCCAAAGAAAGGACTTAAATTAATAAAAAAATGGTTTGACAAATTATCTTACTATCAACGAAAATAAAACCATAATTATTCCATTCTCATTATATGAAAACTTTAAAAAACCTCCTACATCTATATTAAGTATTAAATTATATAATTCTAATTGTTACCTTATACAGTGTAAATGTCCGATTATTAAGGATATTTAGGCATAATTTTCGACAATCATTTAAAATGGAACCAACACATTAATTATATTTGTAATAAATTACGTAAAATAATATACTATTTTGATTTATTGAGGAATTACTTGTCAATAAGTTTATTACGCACAATATACTTAACTTTATTTCAATCGGTAATTATGTATGGAATTATAGGATGGGGTAGCTTATTTAAATCCAATTTTAATCTACTTTATTTATTACAGAAGAAAATAATTAAAATATGTCTTCATAAACCTATTCATGTTCCATCTCAAAAATTGTTTTTAGACTTTAGTGTTCTTAAACTAAGACAAATTTATTGTATTGTATTAATAAAATTCATACATAAAAATTGAAATAATTTTGAATTGTATTTTCACAGTTATGAAACAAAAGGTCTCAATTCTTTACGATTGTTTGAACCAAAATGCAACGCTGCTACAGTATTTATTCATAGTCGTAATTTAGGCCCAAGAATATATAACAAATTTGTATTTAAATGTCCTAATCTTGTCAATTCTAATAGTTCTAGTTTTAAATTTAAAAAGTTATGGATTTGATAAAAACTGAAAAATTGTAAATTTAAATTTATATATTCTTATTGTGTAGCAGATATAAGACAAATTGTATTACATGAGCCTACTTCTTAATTTGAATTCAGGAATCCGCCCCTTAGCACGAGTTCTACTCTTTCAGCGGCGAGCTAAAGTTTTTCTGTATATATTATATTTTGTGTTACAATTGTTAGCAAAATAAATAAGTAAATAAATAAATAACTAAATAATAAGAAAATAAATAACTAAATGAATGAATGAATGTATGAATGAACGAACGAACGAACGAAAGAAAGAAAGAAAGAAAGAATAGGGAGTGCATTTAGACTAAGTTAATAACTTCTCCACTATGTAACTGATTTCCATTGAACATCGTACATAACTTACAGGTAGCACATTTTAGAGGAGACGGCCTCTAGATATGGAGGGTAGCTGCGAATATATTGCATATGTAGTTGCGAATAGCCGATAAGGGGTGGTCCTCCAGCTTAGGGATTTAGCGAAGAGCTAACAGCCCATCACCATAAAAAAGAGTTTGTTACGAAACCGCAAGATAAGCCTCGAAATGTAAAATATTTGGGGTTAAGTGGTATGATGTTATAGGACATCATTTGATCTAATATCTTCAACAATTAAAAATAGGCTGGGATGAAGTCACGGAGGTAATAGAGGTTTCCGAAGTTTATATACAAAGAGTTTGAGTCTCTAGGACCTGATACTCATCAGGTACTAGCCTGAAGATGGAACTTGGAGCTGGCTTGACAAAACTGGGGTAGTATAGCGCCGGATTAACGAATGCCATGCTGGCTGCCTGTCAGAATTTATTTATTTATCTATTTATTTATTTATCTATTTATTTATTTATCTATTTATTTATTTATTTATCTATTTATTTATTTATCTATCTATTTATCTATCTATTTATCTATCTATTTACCTATTTATTTATTTATTTATTTATCTATTAATCTATTTATTTATCTGCCTATTTATCTATTTATTTATTTATTTAACTGTTTATTTATCTCCAGGACAGTTTTTGAAATCATGATTTAAGTTAAACTATTACGAAACTTCCTGTATAATTAGACATACGAGTACATATAGGGATATATATACATATATATGTATGCTGTATATATATTCAACACAAGGAATCTTTTGATGTACTCTCTATTGATGTATTAAAATATAAAACACATTACAGTAAATTAGAGTTATTTTTATATAGTTTTTAAATCCCGAGGCCTTTAATGTTCATTTGATTAACCTAGAGATCTAATGAATTAAATGGGCATACGAACAACGCTTCCATTTGTAGTTTATATTTGATTTACGCACATATTCTGGCTCATTCAGTGATATTTCAAACGCGGATAGTTTCGGCTGCCCTCTTCCGTTATCAGTTGTGTACACTTTGTTGGCTTTGCTCTTTCTATTCATAAAAAAGAATAACGTATAGAAGAACTGAATGCTTTCATTACGTTATTTCAACTGAACTTTGTTGCGAAAATATTGATTTCCATACTGAAAAAATAGATTGCATGATTCATATGAATGTGAACTCTTCCTCTCTAATCGTGCAGAGTTCAGAAGGGGAATTCGAGTGTCGAGGGGTGGTACAAATGCTTTTCCTTCAGGACTGCGCGTCAATTTGTGTAACAGAGTAATATAAAACAAATGATGCGACACATACTGTATTTCTTACGTTTCTCACGTATTATCACTTCTAGGTAATAAAGCCACGGGTCCGGATTTATATCTCTTGCATAGGGATTGATTGTGTGCCTAGTTGTCTGGTCTTCATTTTCCTTCACCGATGAACATCGTAAAGATAATCACATGAAAATAAGTAGAGTTGATTTAACTTTGATTTTGGACGGCCGCATCCCACTAGGATCCAAGCAGCTTGGCACTCATCGGTCCATTATGCTCCCTATACAGGCGACGTAAACATTGCCGGCAGACGAAAGGAGTGGGATAATTGCTATTCAACCAATGGCAACGGTCACATTCCAGGTGTATCTTGAAGTTGGGCAGTCTGCAGCGTTTTACCCTCGTCCAACTTCCAGACAACCCTGGAATGTGACCTCTGTCATTGGTTGAATAAAAATTATCTCACTCCATTCATCTGACGGCAATGTTTACGTTGCTTGTCAGGCATTATGTAACGGAGTATAGATATGCGATAATTATCCAAATCCATTGGATGGTTTTGGGTGTCACTTGCCTATCCGATGCTGACAGACTGGTTGTCTTGCCTCAGCCGTAACGGTCATCTCTCATCACTAGATGAGTACCTAATAAACCTTAGGACATTGAGTCCTAAGGTTCTTAAGAGAGCACACGACTCAGATTACTAAATCATCCGATATTCAGGCGAATTTATTTAAAAAATTAGCCCAGATTATTCTACTCCTATAATACCACAGTCTGGTATATACAGTCACGAAGCTCAGTACGTAGTAAATATGCAAACATTAGATAGTTGCTCACCACTAGGATCGCTAATATCGCCTCATTACAGGCAATGCAAAATAGTACCGTCACAGTCTATTGTTTCTAGCACCCTCAAAACTCAAGCTGTATAGTAGACTGTGATAATACTTGTATGCATATACTAGTAGAGTCAGAAAGTACCGGAACTTCGGGTGGCAACGCCATGCTCTATAGGCAACTTCTCTGCGTAGTCCATGTGGTATGTGACCTACTCTCCAGGCTTATAGTCTCAGTGCGAACGTATGTAGATACCTTTGTTGTAGTTGGCACATAACCATTTACACAGCACGGCCTTCAAAGCACTCCCCCCGGGCAGTGACACACTTCTGCCAGCGTCCATACCACTTCTCGAAACATTCCTGCAGCCCATCTTTGGTCACATCCTGCAGAGCGTGCGTCGCATGAATTTTCACCTCTTCGGCTGACGCAAACCGCCGTCCCATGAGTAGGTATTTGACTTTGGAAATGATTAGAAATCTGCTGGAGCAAGATCTGGAGAATGTGGTGGCTGTGGAAGGACAGGTATTTTGTGTTGTGCGAGGAATTCGCTCACCAAGAGCGACCGATGTGCTCACACACACGTTGTATTTTCAAATCATTGTGGAGAATGGACTGCACAGAATCATGTGAAATGCCTAACAAAGTAGCCACATCATCTATTGACTGTCTGCGATCTCGTCTGATTTCTTGCGCAACTCGAGCTATCATTTCTTCCGTTCTTGCCGATCTGGGTCTTCCTGAACGTGGATAAACATCAGTTGAAAGATGACCACTTGTGAAGCGCTTGTGCCACTCATACACTGGGGTCCGAGACATTGCTTCTTCTCCATACACTTGGCGGATGAGTGCCAAAGTCTCAGTAAATGTTTTACCGAGTTTAACACAAAATTTAATGTTACCTCTATGCTGTTTCAAGCTCATTTTACCACATATACTTACACGTCTTCACTAAAAGAAGCGGAAAGCTGCACTGTGTTTCGATTGGTTTCCGGCTACGTTAGTCTTCCCCATTTTGATGTCCAGCCGCACTGAGTTTATACGCCTGAAGAGTACGTCACATACCACACGGACAAGGCAGAGCAGTTGCCTATAGAGCATGGCGTTGCCACCCGAAATTCCGGTACTTTCTGACTCTACTAGTATAAAATTTCATGTTTGTATCTACAACAATTTGTTTAGAAAAAATATTTTGTTACTATTACTGTGCAAATGAGCTAAGTGCTCCACACGATGAAGGATTAGTTGTTTTGTCAAAATAATAATAGGCCTATTGTTGCTTAAGTAAATAATAATAAAAATTGTCATTATGGATTTTTTGTACCCTCCTTATTATCTTTGGAAAAAATCCTTAATTTTAAATGTTATTTCTTACATTTTTTTTATAATTATAGCATCAATTAATTAATATCTTCAGAAACATAAAGTGTTCAGAAAAACCACGTGGCATTTTTTTACTTTACGTGTTTTGAGATAGTGTTGAAAATTTGAAGTAAGTTGGATGAAAATTGCATCGTGTGGGGGGGGGAAACTAATAGCGAAAAGAAAATGTACTTAAAGGGCTGCAGAACACATGTGCACGGAGATTTCAAAGCTCACGAGAGGTTCGTAAATGCATTGCAAATAAAAATGCAGTACACATTATGAAACTATAAAGTTTATAAAAATATATGAACATAAAAAGAAGAAAGTACTTTTTCAAAACTTTTGGCCAAATGTGTATTAAGGGCTGCAGACCGCTTGATCAAGAACACTTAAAATGCCACGTGACGCACTTAAATTGCGTCTCAGAAAAGTAATACATATTATGAAACTAGCACGTTCATACATATTTATAAGCATAAAAACAAAGAAAAAAATTTTTTTCAGAGGTTCTGGCTGAATTTCACCTGTGTATTTGCTTAAATGTGAACCAGAAAAAACCGTATTGTCCCATCCTTCAATCTATTTTATTATTCGGCTATTTAACGATGCCGTATCAACTATTACTAGGTTAAATAGAGCCGAAAAAATTGGTGATACCGAGATGGCATTTCGGTGAGATGAGGCCAAGGATTCATCATAGATTACCTGATATGCGCCTTACGGTTGGGAAAACTTCGGAAAAACCAACCATGTAATCAGCCAAAGTGGGAATCGAACCCACCCCTGAGCGCAGTCCCGGATTAGCAGACCATTTGTCAGCATAGAACCAACACGTTTACAACAAATAGGTCCTACTATATAAATATAAATCATAAGGAAGGCGAAAGCTTGGACGTTAAAGGAGGAGATGGAGATATAAGCGTTAAACAATCTTCAGGCGAGAGTAGAGGCTCTATATTACCAGTGTTATTAATCATCTTTAAGTACCTTCATCAGCCACCGACGTAGATCAGTCGGCAGAGTCGTTTTCCTTCTGATCCTCTCGGGCGAGAGTTCGATTCCGGCTTGGGTTTTTCCGAGGATTTCCCAAACCGTAAAACGAATGTTTGGTTACCTCTGACGAATCCTCGGCCTTATTTCGCCATCACCAATCCACGACGATAAATAACTCGGTAGTGATAAAGCTCGTTAAATAACCAACCAAAAAAGTGTACCTTTATCTCAAAGTATTGTAGATCTCTATGGAAATTTTACTGCTGATTCTTTATAATCTTAAAAGTGCTAAGTTTTTGTTTAGAAGGTGTACTTTTGAAGATAAAAAGTTATGATTTTTTCGTAACTAACTACATTTCAAGAAAAATAAAATGAAATTGATATTCATGCACAAAAAATTATCGAAATGACCTGAAGCTGAAGCTCTGCCGTGAATGCAAAATTGAAGAGAAGCTGAAACATTTAATGCTTCTAACTTAGTTTCTGAGGGAAAAGTATATATGTTGTGAATTTTTAACTTCCGAGAAAATAAGCAACAACATAAATATTGGAAAACCTTACATTTTGAAAACCACATAAAACAAAAATTGTTTTGAAAATTCACAACAAAGCCTGCCATTACAGTCTTCAACTATGCTGTCAGTTTATGAGAGAAACATTCTGCTACAAAAACTCCAAACCACAGCTGTTTATACTAAATAGTTTCAGAGATACTTACATTTTTATGCAATAGTGCTGAGTGAGAAAGAGAGTAATAAGACACATTAAACGTAGGTATTACCCTAGATCACATACACCCAGATTGCTCTGCGTTATAGGCTTTGACGGTAACAACTTTTGTCAGGTTTACTATGCTGCCATCTAGTTGTTACATAAGGAGTCACGTCATAACTCCCATTTGAATTGCATTAGCGACTGTACTGCCATCTCGTATTCGTTTACGGCGGACGGGTGGCCATCCTGTCGGTTGTTCTCTTCAAAGTGCAACCGATTTTAACATAGAAATGAGCAATCTGTACTGTCTGTGATCTGGGGTATTACGTATTTAAAGGAACTTAAAATATGAATTTTGTTTTTCAATAAATTACATACCAAAGTACGCAAAAAATGTCAAATTATGCTTTAGATCAAAACACATATTTCGATTTTTTTAATTTCACCTTTGATTTCACCTTAAATTTGGTAACCTTTACTTATATGGAGACATAACATGTTTAATTATATAAATCATAATGACGACGAGCCCGTCTTTTGTTTCTGACTGCCCTCGAATCAAAGTGCAAACTTTACGGCTTGATTAATTCTACATTTTGTCATATTTAACCATTATTCCACAAAAATTAATATTTGCACGAACTCAGAAAAACACACATGGCTTTCCAATGTCCAATGATTCTCGAAATAGACTGCGCATTCGATGAGCTATTAGTAACTATAGCTCGTCTGTAACAATAGATCGGCATTTATTAACGTGTTGGTATAAAGTTGATCAAAAGTGTTTACATGAAGTTCACCGTTTATCATTTGTGCAAAAAGGACTTAGAGTAAATTAACTGTATCCGTGTAAATTACCGCGTGTGTCTTCGGAATACTAAGAAGCCTACAGAAGCGACTTGCCTGTTGACTCTACGTCAAGAGCGTAGGTAATCCCCACTGTATGGGGAAGATAGTTGAAGCATATGCTAAATGTACAAGTTCTCCTCAATTAAATTTACTTTCAAGGATATTCGCACCACAAAGCAATTGCACGTAAATTGGGTTCAAACTACTTCAAAGGCTTCCGCTTGTACGCTGCGTCAAAACGTTTCACAATCTATAGAATTGCCCATTTCATGCCCAAGGCAAAGGCTTGTGTGAAAGTTCATAAGAAGATACGACCAAGAGAATCTATTTCTCAACCAAAAATTAAATTTTCGTTCTTCAGTTTTTTTATAATAAGCTTAAAATTAAATTTATTTCTGTACCTTCTATTTTGTCTTCACTATTTAATTTCGTTTTCCTAGTTGCCATTTTGCACTCGAAATTTTTCCTGGAAATTTTAGGGCTTAATTTTAAGTTTATACTAACAGCCTTAGTTATGAGCTTAAATGAACTTTATATGTTCAGATATATTTTCATCTAAGTTGTTATTTCAGTCTTTATAGTTTAATTAAAATTGTTTCTCCGCTAAATTATATTTATCACTCACTTTCATTTCCCAATGTCTAATTTTCAATTAATCCGTTCTAGAATACATTACGCAGTTCTAATATCGGATATAAAATTAGATTTCAAATTTCAGCTTGAAGTTTGAGTTTAGCGTAATTTCTTTCTTTAAGAATTTTGACTAAGATATGTGTACACAGAACTAATTAGAATATTATAATTCCTTAAGATGATAATTATTTCTGAATGAAGGAGGGAGAGCAACGGTGAATAGTTTAAAGGTTGAGTTGTTTGGAAACAAACAGGACATGAAGAAAATTCAAGAAAAATGCATGAAGTAACATTACTAGATAACAGTAGTAGGTAGTTTGTTTCCGGCACCACTAGATGGCAATAGCAAGTTAATTTGATCCCACTTAATTATTACCCTCTTCCACCACTTGATGGCAGTAGTAGTTTTTCCCCGTTTCCCCGCTCATTAATTTATTTCCTATTGTTTCATCATTTCACTATTACTACTCTTGATTATTAGTGCCTATTATTCCTTGTCTTTGGTGTTATTATTCTATATATTAGTTCAGTTACAATCACGGAATTCTTCTTTTTATTCTTCTTTTCATTCTCTATATTTCATGTTACAACAGGTTATGACATCGTGTGTTCCGTCTTTATATTTCGCACCAACCTGACGGTCGTCGTTCAGTCAGTCCACTCTTCGGAACGTTGTGCTACAATTTTTTTTTTTAAATTAGTAATGGAAAAAATGCAAACAATTCAAACATTAAAGAATTATTTCTTTGTAAAGGTATTCCATAGACTTAATAGACCCAAAGAAACTGAGTTGAGAGGAACAAGTCACTAATATTATAAGGAAAGCCTGGAAAGCACTACATTTCTATATGCGTATATTTAAGAAAGCTAACAGAAAGTCAAAAGAACTAGCGTATAACACACTTGTTCGCACAATAATGGAATATGGAGAGGTAGATCGGAATTCTTGCAGACAAACCCAAATTGATTTAATAGAAAATGTCCAATATATAGCAGTAAATATGTCAAAATGGAGAGGCGGCATGGCGAAGAGAAAATAAAAGACTTAAGATGGAAATTGCTCGAGTCAAGGCAACGAAGAGCCAAAATTAGAGCATTATTTAAGGCACAAATGGGCAGATAGCATGGACCGACATCAATTAATGACACCATCATACTTAGGCAGAGCTGATCATATTATGAAGTTTACTTACATACTTACAAATGGCTTTTAAGGAACCGAAGTTTCATTGCCGCCCTCACATAAGCCCGCCATCGGTCCCTATCCTGTGCAAGATTAATCCAGTCTCTAACATCATATCGCACCTCCCTCAAATCTATTTTAATATGATCTTCCCATCTACGTCTCGGCCTCCCCAAAGGTCTTTTTCCTACCGGCCTCCCAACTAACACTGTATATGCATTTCTGGATTCTCCCATACGTGCTACATGCCCTGCCCATCTCAAACGTCTGGATTTAATGTTCCTAATTATGTCAGGTGAAGAATACAATGCATGCACTTCTGCGTTGTGTAACTTTCTCCATTCTCTTGTAACTTCATTCCTCTTAGCCCCAAATATTTTCCTAAGCACCTTATTCTCAAAGACCCTTAATCTATGTTCCTCTCTGAAAGTGAGAGTCCAAGTTTTACAACCATACAGAACAACCGGTATTATAACTACTTCCGAGCCCTAGTTGTTGTTATATTATTATTATTATTATTATTATTATTATTATTATTATTATTATTATATCATTATGCGAAATGCAGTGTAATTATTTCCTACTCGAGGAAATGGCCTATTTCGAATTAATTTACGAATATATTGCACGTGTTTTCATTGTAATTTCGAGAATGCTGTTTTGTGACATAGGTAGGCCTACTGTGTGGTTATTCCTCCATTTCTTCCCACACAATATTTCCTGATAGATATTGGCCAAAATGTAGTATTTATAATTTGATATCAACATGAGATCATGTTATACACTAATAAAATTCCCATTCATCTGTTTCACTAAATTAATAAAAAGGAATACAACGATGAAGTATTGAGATTCTACAATAAGAGACTTAAGTATAGAGATTTGTCTTTAGAATTACCGATGCGGAAGAAGTTGCTTTTGGTAAGTAGTCTAGATGTTTCAAACTATTGGACATGTAGATCACTATTCAACATTTAAAAGTCAATCTAACCAGGAATGACGCATATGAAATAAATATTCTTTCAGTCCTTATGTCATAAAAGATTCGCTATACAAGCATGTTAAAAATCGACTGTTATAAGGTAGGTGCGAAAAGTACTTATAATTTTAAACACTGATTTTCGTAAAACATGTGACACAGGGACTGGAATGCTTTACCTGCAGACTTACTAAAGCTTTAATAACCAAACATGTATTTAAAAATAGGCTTAAGGACTTTACTAATAGACTGTAGTATATTATACACACTACTTAAAGGGTGTAATTGATGTTTTGTTACTGAAATGTTGTATCATTGAAGAAGTGTGTGTGACAGTGAAGTGTGAAGTGTGTTGTATCAGTGAAGTGTTTTTCTGTCAGAGAAGCGTTATAGTTTACGGTGACAGTGCAAAGTATTTGAACAGTGTATGTATAAACATATCATACTCGTGGGTTTTAGTTCGAGCTTAGGGTTAAAATAAAAATTAGATTTACTTTAATTGTTATTTTAAGTGATCTTGCTTCATTTAACTTTGGATGCTACCTGTTATTATTATTAATATTATTATTATTATTATTATTATTATTATTATTATTATTACTAGCAGCAGTAGTAGCAGCAGCAGCAGTAGTAGTTTATAGTGACAGTGCAAAGTATTTGAACAGTGTATGTATAAACATATCATACTCGTGGGTTTTAGTTCGAACTTAGGGTTAAAATAAAAATTAGATTTACTTTAATTGTTATTTTAAGTGATCGTGCTTCATTTAATTTAGGATGGTCCCTGATATTATTATTATTATTATTATTATTATTAGTAGTAGTAGTAGTAGTAGTAGTAGCAGTAGCAGTAGCAGTAGCAGTAGCAGTAGCAGCAGCAGCAGCAGCAGCAGCAGCAGTAGTAGCAAATTTATTATTAATTATATTATTTATTAATTTTGTTTATCATTAATTGTCATTATTGAGTGTAATTAGTTACCACTGCCACCGGGTGTATACCCATTTGCAGTGTGAATAAATACATACACATACAAAGATTTGAGGAAATTCCTATCCTTGGGGTTCTGACTGTGTCAGTTATGAATAAATCACTTA
The DNA here is from genome assembly GCF_040183065.1 of Periplaneta americana. Lineage (NCBI taxonomy): Eukaryota > Metazoa > Arthropoda > Insecta > Blattodea > Blattidae > Periplaneta > Periplaneta americana. The sequence goes on along the minus strand of NC_091128.1, from coordinate 125,614,284 downwards.
AGTAATAATAATTTATAAATAGTTCCTCTGGAATTCAAAACAGACATTTAAAAAGACAATGAAACGCAGGAAGGCCTAAATATTCTTTTATATACAAAGCCTACTCTCACACTGTTTAGCGTTTGTAACAAGGAAATGAATTCTGACACTTGGATCTCAATTGCATTTTTTCTAATTTTAAGGCTTCTTGACACCAGGTAACTTTTTGTCATAACCATATATTTTGTTTGGTTTTGATTAATATTTAAATCAATTTTGTGCGAGATCGTGCGTATTTGCTTGGTTTCCGCACAAAACCAATACGCGGTAAGTGTGAAATACCATATTCAGTATTCCCAACCTAACACACATAACAATTTCCCTCTCCTTACCGCTTACGCGCCATATCCATTTTACTGCTTTAGGCTTTTAACATATTATTTTTAGAGACGTTTAACATAGTAATAATTATAAATTGGAAACTTATCACTGCAATTTCACCTAAATTGCAATGTTAATTATTGTTTTTAAATATTTGCAAAAATTAAGTAAAGTCTACTTCTCCACGAAACTCATTGCATTCCTGATACAAGTAACATTAAGGAAGCCGTGAAAAAATCAACAAGATTCCAGATGCGGATGTTATTACTGCAATATGTTATATAAATAATATTGTTAAAATATTAAAATGAAAAATAAATCATTACATAACCTTGCCGTTTGTTTTAAGTTCACATTTATAGACTGGGGGAAAAAAAGACAGACGTATATCACGGCCTGCTGGAATATAGTAAACACAGAAAACATTTTATAGCAACAATGTTGAAGATAGATATTTCAGTTTTTAAAAGTTGCCGTCATTGAACAGAAACCAAGATGGAGATTTCATTGCAACTAATTAGAAATTCCTCTTTCAGGTATGTAATAAACGATCTTCGCACAAAATAATGTACGATACACGAGCGGTATGTTTTCTTTCAATTCTCGGAAATTAAAAAAGCTCAACTACGTTTCGCTTTTTCAATCTTTTCCTCGAACATGAAAACATCAACATACCGCTCTTGTAACGCATATTACTATTCTGGTGCTCTGGCAATCATTTGATCAACCTTTTTATTTCCAATTAAATTTTTTCGATTAATATGAGGTAATCTGTTATGCAAGTACCTCATGTTATCCACTTAAATATAAATTTGAAAGGCGCACCAAACAGTTGTCTTCCTACCTTCAGTGTCTACAGGGATGTCTCCACAGTGCTTATGATAGTAAGTTGGATTTGTTCGGCTTCATTCCCACAACATAGTTAATTACACCATAGTTTTTACGTAACAAATTCCGATTCTATCAAATCATATTAGCATTTCAATTTTATTTAGTACAACTTTTCCGTGCGCTCAAGTACATAATTCACATCGTGATGTTTGTATCTAGATTTATGTGGCTTATCAAGCTTTTCATAACTATAGCAGTATTTTGATCTACATATGTACTTTGCTCTGTTCTTGTATATGACCCTCCATTATAATTTGGTATACGTATCACAACTTGATACATATTTCTTTCTTCCCCCACAGTTGATTCACCATATTTTAGTCAGATCTGGACATCACTACAGATGAACCAACCTGTTTCAATTGCAACTGCATCGCACATGTTTTAATTTAATTTTAGTATTTAATAACTTTTAATAACTTGATTATGGCTCACTTAGCCCTGTTTTTGATACAGTAATGTTTTAATTCATTGTATGTTCACCTACTTCTAGAGAGATATATTTTAACTGGTTTATTTATTTGTATCACATGCACATGTACTACTTTCATGTATATAGGCATAAACTTTTCTGAAGATGGCTTAATTAAGCCGAAAACGTTAAAGACTAAATGAATGTGGCAAATATTGTAAACTAATAATATTTGTTAAATAGATAAGCACAGACGGATCCTGACAAAACTCCTAGTGTTATCACTTAAATAGGGGAGAGTCGGGTAGTATCGGACATCGGGTAATATCGGACAGTGAGTTTCTTTCATCTACCACACGATGATAGTACCTGATTGACATGATTACGTTTCTGTGATGTCGCATAAAGAAACGTAACCATGTCATTCAGGTACTACCATATGGTGGTAGATGAAAGAAACGCACTGTCCGATAGTACCCGATGTCCGATACTACCCGACTCTCCCCTATATTTAATGACTGCAAGTAGGTCCTGTTAGTTTCAGTTTTCTGATTACGTTTCTTTCCTTTAAAATCTTACGAGTAATAATAATATTTAATGTATGGGAATTATAAACCTCCTACACTACCCCCAATCCGGAGGACCAGAAGAGATGAATTACTAGTGATCTTGACCTAGAAACATTGACTTGTCCACGGATATCTAGGGCATCAATTCAATAATCAATTTTTGGGCACCCCTGGCAGTAAGGGGAGGGAGTGTGGAGTAGATTACTGCGTGAAGCCGAAGAGCAATAACCCTAGAGGCTTAAAGAGAGGGTGTTTTAGCATTACGCCACCCCATGCAGAGAGAAGAGAGACTCTGTACCCTGCTGCGGGCCTATTGACAAAGCTGTAACATTCGCACCATTGGTTCTTCGCGCTACAGACATCCCATTCCCAAAGAAAGAAAAAATGCATCATCTTGTTGCCATGACAACAGAAGGATGACGTAACCCTTCTCACCCTCCATCCGTTCTGTTGTACGCGATATAATCGATTGTTACTCCAAGCGGGCAACAAAGGACTCCTATACGTCATCAAAAGGAAGTAGGTTTGGAGGCGACAGGAATGACACAAGTAGCAAATTTCTTCAATAGGTTTTCATTTTTGATGGAGAGTGCTGTGCATTTTCTTTCAAGAGTTATTGATGTCCCGTGGGTATACACTTTCATCTGATTGCAACTATTTAGAAGATGTGCTACTCTGCTATAGAAAATATCAGATACTAGAATCAAACTCAGAAAAGAAATAAAGTAAGAAGAGGTTGAAGCACGTTGTAACATTTCAGGATTCCTACTGTAAGGATCTAAAAGCGAACACGAACAGAAAATTAACAGTTCAGATCTGGCTTCACAAAATGAATTCCAAAGTGACGAGATGAATAAAAAAAATAATAATAATAATAAAATAATAATAATAATAATAATAATAATAATAATAATAATAATAATAATAATAACTTTTAGGTAACTTATCTCAATGAAGTAAATTTTCCAAACCATACCTCTTGTGATGAGGAATGGACAACACCAAAAGATGGCTAATACGGCAATAGGCAATATAGACCGAATAACCATCTATATAAGTGGCCCCCTGACTTTACAGTCGAGCAGACAGAAAGTTACCTACTGACGTATGGGTGTAGGTACTTAACCCATAAAAGAAAAGAAAACATATACACTATCTACCAAAAAGTAATTGGGCATCGTTTTTGCCACTTTAGAACTTCGTGGTACCACCTCTTGTTGCTATAACAACAGCCACCCTGTCAGGCATGCTCTCCACTAGTTTGGGTAGGATATCCACTGCAATGCATTGCCATTCCTCTTGCAACATGGCACTCAGTTGGACAATGAAAGTTGGTCGCATCTCCCGAGACCTCAATCGCCGGTCCAATCGTCTCAAAGGTGCTCAATTAGATTGAGATCAGGACTCTGTGTAGGCCAGTTCAGCCGGTGAACATTATTGTCTGCATACCACTGCATAGTAGCAGCCGAAACATGAGGCCAACTTCTATTGTCCAACTGAGTGCCATGTTGCAAGAGCAATGGCGACGCATTCCAGTGGATATCCTACACAAACTAGTGGAGAGCATGCCTGACAGGGTGGCTGCTGTTATAGCTAGCAACAAGAGGTGGTACCACGCGGTTCTAAAGTGGCAAAAACAGTGCCCAATTACTTTTTGGTAGGTAGTGTAATATGCGACCCAAGGCCATGGAGAAGACAACGCATCTAGAAGGATAATATCGAAAGACAAATCCCTGTCCTTCAGGTTGAAAGTTGTGTCGCAGGCTGATTTCCTCTCATGTAAAACTTTCTTATTCATCAAGACATCAGTTTCAAAAAGTAAACAGCCGGACAGATAGACCTTTACCAGGATACATCATGTTAGATTACATGAAAAAACCTGTCTGCTCCTCCAACAGAATTAGAGATAATAGCAGAAGATGATTTAGAAGGGATGATGTCCCCGAAGACAAAAGTGTCTCCATGTCAGAAGACTACTTTCTTCCACTATAGTCCTCTCAGAAATTAAAAAGAAAGTAAAAGTAATCTGCACCAGAAACACATTTTTCATGATACAAACAGAGAAAAAATTAACTTGTACACTTACTTTCAGAGAGAAATTTCCTGGTTAACTGTAGTAATGTAAATAATTGAGTCCGCCGAGTTAGCTCTGTGACAGCGTGTCTGCTTCCAGACTAGCCGGCTCGGGTTCGATTCCCGGCGGGGTCAGAAATTTTTCATGTAAAATTTCTACCTCGGGACTAGGAGAGATGGCGGTGCAGAACTTCTAATCACTAGATTGTGCACCAATTTGCCTGGGTTAAATCCCAAAATATCTCTGCAGTGCATATGAAGAGAAGTCATATGTCACTGTTGATAGTGATTCGTCCGTAGAATGGGGACGTTAAGCCTGGCGGCCCTCTTGGTGCTATTCGACAGGAGTAGGCTACGTGCCGGCACCGGGTTTCCCCTTCTCCCTTTCTCATCTTCATCATCATCACTCATTCAAGACGCTACACTTACACGAACACTTACATATACACTCACCCTAATACACGACATAACTCTCCACAGATACACATCATGTACAGTGTGACCCGCCAAAGTGGTGTGCAACTAGAAAATGGGTCACAGTTCTGTCATCTATCCGCAGTATGCGGAATCTGAATCACGCAAGTGAAATCGGTGGGCATTGGACACACACACACACATACATATATATATTATATATATAGATATAGATTTTTTCAACTGTTATGTTTATATAGCATCTAAGTGAGATGAAGCTGATAATGCTAGCGAGATGAGTCCAGGGTCCAGCGCCGAAAGTTACCCAGTTGAGGGGAAAATTAGGAAAAACCCCAACCAGGTTTAAACCCGGGCCCTTTCGTTTCACGGTCAGGCGTGCTAATCGTTACTCCACAGCGGGGAATATTATTCTTCTCAGTGGAGACTTTTTATTGACTCCTCCAAGAGAAATCTCAAAGGTGTGTTGTTCCACAACGGAAATACGTATGGTATATTCCTGTGATCCACTCAATCCATCAAAAGGAAACTTCAAAACAAGAAGATCCTACTAGAAAGTATTCACTGTAAAGAGCACAGATGCTTAATCTGCGGTGACTTCAAAGCTATAGTCATGCTAATAGGACAGCGAGCTGGATATACTAAAATGTCTTGCATGCTATGTTAATGGGATAGTTGGGCAAGGCAAAAGCACTGAAATGTGAGGGTTTGGTTAAAGAGGGGAAATTATACGCCTGCAACTAAAAACATCTTGAACCGCTTGTAGACACCAAACAAATCTTCCACCATTACGCATGAAACTGGGCTTAATGAAGCAGTTTGAGAGTGCCCCACGAGAAGTGGGAGCCTGTCTAAGTGCCCCTCATTGAAATTCCCATCCATCACAGAAGACAAGTTGAAAGCTGGAATTTCCGACGTTTCTCAAATTAACAAATTGATGGACGACAAAGATTTTGGTAAAACAATGAATGCGAGAGAAACAGATGTATAGATCGCCTTCAGATCTCTTACTGAAAACATTTCAGGGAATAACAAGTATCCAAATCAGAGGAATATTATACAAAATACGTTAGAAAATTTCAGGAATTTGGGCCGCAACATGAGGATAAATTTTCAATTTTTACAATCCCATATTGACTACATTCCGGAAAATCTAAGAAATTATACTAAAACAAAAAGTGAAAATTTCCTCCAATATATTGGAGAGATGGAGAAAAGGTATCATATGAGATGGAGTGCATATATGATGGCTGACAACTACTGGATGTAGAGAGAGATCGTAAAGTATCGGGATCTGCAAGGAAGTCGAAAGATGGAAGTTTCAAAATCAGAAAATTTATTTTTTATTCTCATTTTTCGTTTTAAAATAGAGAATAAAGTATTATTAAAACAATTATCTTAACAATTTTCAACACATGTTTACCAAAAATTTTGTTTGTTGTACTCCTGACCATATAAAATAGATGTATCCGTCTAATGTACTTTCAAGACAACAACTTTCATCAATTTCACTATGCTGCCATCTAGTACACTGCAAAAGAAGTATGTTATAACCCTGATGGAATTGCGTGGAGTAATAACTTGCAACATTACTCCCATCTAGCGGTCGTTACCAAAATTTCATTTTGGATAGTGGAGACCCTGGTGGTTGTTCTCTTTCATGTTGCCATTTCGTAACCTGGGAAATATAGGCCTATATAATATATGTGTGTGTGATGAGAGGTCACACGAAATGTTTCAATATTTGTGATTAAATGAATAAAATCAAACTTCCCAACATTATGTAAAAGCTGATGTTATTGATAAAATATGGGAATCATTTATAGAATCAGCATAACAACGATTCATAAACACATTTATTTACATATTCCATAGCTCCTTAGTTCATCTTAATTGCTCAAGTTGTTAGAAATTGTATTAGGCCTAAGTATATTTTACTTACGTTATAGTAACTATATATTTTTACAGAATACTTTCTTCTCCCAGCCTTAGTTCACCATTATCTTAATGATAGTCATAGTCTAACATGGATTCGCTTCCCTCTGACTCAGGATGGTTTTCCAGTTGATGTAGCATTGTTAAATAATCGATTTTAGCAATAATATATAGTTAACAAAGAAAGTATCCATATTTGTGGAGTAACGGTCAGCGCGTCTGGCCGCGAAACCAGGTGGCCCGGGTTCGAATTCCGGTCGGGGCAAGTTACCTGGTTGAAGTTTTTCTCGGGGTTTTCCCTCAACCCAATACGAGCAAATGCTGGGTAACTTTCGGTGCTGGATCCCGGAGTCATTTCACCGGCATTACCACCTTCATTTCATTCAGACGCTAAATTACCTAGATGTTGATACAGCGTCGTAAAACAGTCCAATAAAAAAATAAAAGAACAAAGAAAGTAAATTTTTACTTATGTGCGATATAAAAGTTTGTCGGTGTTGAATGTATCGAAAGAATTTTTTATTTTTTCCGCCGTGTCATACTGTATGTGAAAACTTTCAACTTTTCGGAGCTGTAATGCGGCTTCGCCTCCATAGATAGAAGAGAAGTAGAGAAAAACTACATATAGTGGTATTCTGTTTCTTTCGTTTCTATTTTGCTGCGGTCAGTTTCATTCTGTAACATGTCATCCGTTGTTACAATTTATTTAGTTCTCTTTCTCTCTCCCTCCTGTTTTCTTATATTCTATAACGTTCGTTTTTATTGTATTGTGTTCCATTTTGTTTTAGTTTTCCATTCTGTTCTGTTATGTTGTGTTCTGTTTCTCTACTTCTTTGTGTTTTCCTGAAGAATTTCTTTTCAGCTTCTTTAAATTTGTTCTTGTTTTTTGTTTCAGGTTTCAATCTCCACTGTAATATATCATGCTGAGAAAAGGTAGTGTAATATATAGTTTCATTAAAACAGATTTTTGTAGCAAATTAGGTTTTTAGTAGTCTGCAGTATTTCCAATTTTTGTGTAAATTTTTTAATTTCTTGTCAACATCTTTTTCATTATCATATATTATAGTCTATTAGGCTCCAACCAAGTAATTAAAATTTAATATTATTTGCAGGGATTTGTTACCGAAATTTAATGTAATTTTGATAGATTGCACTTTTACATCCTAAGATAGAATGTAAAAACATGAAAATATCGTATGACATTCTACACTGTGAAATTTAGAAATCATAGAGCGGTTTCAATTCGTGCCCAAGCCTGTATCAAGAAGAACATTGATTTAGGTTTTTCTTGTCACAATTTTAATCCAAAATTCATTCTTAGCCTAAATTTTAAAATTTGTATGACTCATGTGTAAATTTTCCCCTATATTTACGATTTGAACTTACTCTCCCTTGAGAAAGAACATTATGTTTTTATATAACCCTGAAAATGAAGCTATCTCATTTGCCAAATAGTAAAATGTAATAATAACAATAATAATGTATTTATTTATTTAGTTATTTATTTGTTTATTTATTTATTTATTCGTTTATTCATTTATTCATTTATAAACTTATATATTTATATATTCATTCATTTATTCAGTGTTAAGGCATAGGGTCTTCTCTTACACTCTACTAGGTCACAAAGTATACAAGCAGTGAAATTTAACAAAGCGTTAAAGAACAGAATACTAACATATTACAAAAAATAGTAGCGTAACAAAATCGAGATTAAACACTACAATTTACAGATTAACGGTAACAATTTGATAGTGCTGAAAATTCCACTGATGACGATGACGATGAGGACGAAGACAGTTGTTGAATCATTCTATTGCTTCTTACATTACAGAAATTAGAACACTGTAAGGTAGCTACGATAGGTAGCTTTAGATCTCGAATTTCAAAGCGTCTATAAAATAAAAAGCGTCCCATAGGAAACAGGTTTCGCAAAGGTAATTGCAGTCGCTCCTTTCTTGTTATAAATCGAAATCGACTACCGAAAAAATGGTTTGTACATGTTCCCTGGATCAAGCGTAAGAGAAATGTTTGTAATTTTGTGGTATGGAGAGATTTTTACTTTGTATTTACACTTGTATCTTGCATTTGTATCTCTTTTTTCATATCTGCAATTCTATGTTTTAAATAAATATCTGTACTGTCTATTGTAATTGGGGCTTTGCCCTGTTATAGACATAAATAAGTAAATAAATAAATAAATAAATAAATAAATAAATAAATAAATAAATGAATGAATGAATGAATGAATGAATGAATGAATGAATGAATGAATGAATGAATGAATGAATGAATGAATGAATGAATGAATGAATGAATGAATGAATAAATAAATAAATAAGTACATAAATAAGTACATAAATAAAACAGGTTGAAGGGACGTTAAGGTTACAGCATTAGTATACAGTTGACTTCCATGCAATTCAGTTCATCTTAGTTCGTGGTGATGCCAGTACACATTAGAACTGAAAATCTTAATTTATGATATGTAGGCCATATCACAAAAAAAAAAAAAATAGTATTTGCAGCAGTCGATAGTTCCAGCACTTAAAAGGTAAGACGATAACTTACATCTGAAATGTTATGTAGGCTATATAACCATATATTTTTGTTTAAAGCTAACGCGTTGAATCACCGCTGAGCGGAATATTGTTTCTCCATGTCACTTTTCGAACGGCATATGTTAAACGAAATCTGTTTCCGGACGTACAACCGTTACAATAATAGTTGGATTATAGGTGACAAATTGTTCCAATATGAATATAGGATTCCCGTACAATTTTTCCAATCTGTAATTCCCAATGACAATTTTTCCCAATGTCTTTTTCCCAAAGATATTTTTGCCAAACTGCAATTTCCCGAGACCTAAATTCCCAATTCTTAAATTGGCCACATTTACCGAGAGTCATTTGCATTTGCATTCCCCAAAAATCAAACAACATATAATTTTCCGAAATTGTTTACTTAGAAATGAAAGATGATCAGTTACAAACAGAAGTTGTAGCCAATGCGAAATAAATAATCCAGAGTTCTGTTATTTTCTTTGTACTGATTGTAATGAAGCACAATATTTCTTATCCTTTCGTTCATACGAACCCAATTTTGCTCAGGCTTTGTCTTAACAGACTGACCCAGTGGCAGTTGAGCAATGGATGCCTCGGTGTCTGCCTGTTCCTTTTGAAACTCACCAGATAATGTTATCTTATAACAGTTTGGAATTTCCCCTAAATCTTCTAAATTAATTGTTTCTGTAGGCAGTTCCCTTCCTCTAACACGGCGTAAAGTTTTCTTGAGATTCAATCCATCTGGAAGCTGGCTTAAAATTCCCGATTCAACTCTTGGAAGTTCTGTGCGAAGGACTTGTGCAGGATGTATTTCTAGGTGTTCAGTTGCAATTCTTTGCATTCGTTGAGCCACCAACTCTGCATTGACCTTTTCTTGGTTTGGAGCATGAGAATTAATACTTTCTTTCAATATGGTAATTTATTCTCTAACCCCTTGCGTAATCGCAGTAACTCTGCATTCCTGTCTTCGAGATCAATACCAGTAATCTTTGTAATTTTTATACAGGGTGTTAAAAAATATCCAATATTTTAAGATGTGCTAGCTTGCATCAAAACGAGAAAATAATGTCTAACAAACATGGGTCCTACAACACATACTTTCTGAGATTTGTACATTTTTTTCATAGGAGGTGCTCAATGTGACATCCATTCATGGCAATGCATTCCTCTGCCCTTCGACGTAAGGAATCACGCACTCTTTGAAATTGACCAAGTTGTTTTTGATAACCAAAAGTCTAGAGGATTTAGGTTTGGGGATCAGCAGGCCAAGATATGGGCCTCCCCAATCAATTCAGCGGTCCTGAAATATCAGCGTCAGATGTTCACGCTCATTGTGGAAAAAATGTGCTGTGTACCATCATGCATGAACACATCTGTAGTCTTCGCTGACATGACACATATTCCAGCAAGGTAGACAATACGTTAATGAGAAAGTCCTGATAACGAGCCCCAGTTAATCTCTGTGGTAGTGCGTATGGCCCTTATCTATTGGCAAGTATGCCTGCCTATACGTTAATTGAGAATCGGTGCTGATGCCTTGTTTCTTCAAATGCATGGGAATTTTCATCAGCCTACACATGATGATTACGAAAATTCACGACACCATCTCTGCTGAACCCCGCTCATATCCGCAACCAGACTTTTGTTTTCAATATTCCTGTGCGACTTATTAATATTCCATGCCAGGGGTGTCAAATACGGTGTGATTGTCTGGCAGCCTGGTGTATTGTGGGGCAGAAAAATGCATTGCCATAAATGAAAGTCACATTGAGGAACTCCTATGAACAAGTGTTCAGATCTCAGAAAGTATGTGCTGTAGACCCCATATTTATTAGACTTTTTTTCTTGTTTTAATGCATACTATCACCTCCTAAAATATGGGATACTTTTTAACACCCTGTATATCTTCTATAGTACATGTCTCCAATTAGTAGTAATTTCTTTCCTCCTGCAGGTGGAATTATAATCTGTGCCATAATTATTATACTGGAATTTTGTACTGAACAACGCCTAAACAGCGTTACCATGGATACTCACTACAATAATACGTTACCTACTTGGAAAAAAAGGATTGAGAGGAATGGTCCTTGGGATAATTTAACAGTGGGAATATTAGATTGGGAAAATTGTCCGTGGTACAAATCTTTTGGGAGAAATGGTCATTGGGATAATTTAACTGTGTAAATATTAGATTGGGAAAATTGTCCTTGGTACAAATGTTTTGGAAGAAGTGGTCTTTGGGATAATTTAACAGTGGGTTCTTGGTACAAATCTTTTGGAAGAAGTGGTCATTGTGATAATTTAGCAATGGGAATATTAGATTGGGAAAATTGTCCTTGGTACAAATGTTTTGGGAGAAATGGTCATTGGGATAATTTAACAGTGGGGATATTAGATTGGGAAAATTGTTCTTGGTACAAATGTTTTGGAAGAAGTGGTCATTGGGATAATTTAACAGTTAGAATATTAAATTGGGAAAATTGTCCTTGGTACAAATGTTTTGGGAGAAATGGTCATTGGGATAATTTAACAGTGAGAATATTAAATTGGGAAAATTGTTCTTGGTAGAAATGTTTTGGAAGAAGTGGTCATTGGAATAATTTAACAGTGGGAATATTAGATTACAAAAATTGTCCTTGGTACAAATGTTTTGGGAGAAATGGTCATTGGGATAATTTAACAGTGAGAATATTAGATTTGGAAAATTGTCCTTGGTACAAATGTTTTGGAAGAAGTGGTCTTTGGGATAATTTAACAGTGGGAATATTAGATTGGGAAAATTATCCTTGGTACAAATGTTTTGGGAGAAATGGTCATTGGGATAATTTAACAGTAGGAATATTAAATTGGGAAAATTGTCCTTGGTACAAATGTTTTTGAAGAAGTGGTCATTGGGATAATTTAACAGTGGGAATATTAGATTGGGAAAACTGCCCTTGGTACAAGTGTTTTGGAACAAATGGTCATTGGGATAACTTAACAGTGGGAATATTAGATTGGGAAAATTGTCCTTGGTAGAAATGTTTTGGAAGAAGTGGTCATTGGGATAATTTAACATTGGGAATTTTAGATTGGAAAAATTTTCCTTGGTACAAATGTTTTGGGAGAAATGGTCATTGGGATAATTTAACAGCGGAAATATTAGATTCGGAAAATTGTCCTTGGTACAAATGTTTTGGAACAAATGGTCATTGGGATAATTTAACAGCGGAAATATTAGATTCGGAAAATTGTCTTTGGTACAAATGTTTTGGAACAAATGGTTATTGGGATAATGCATAACTGGGACTATCAGATTGAGAAGAATGGTTTGGGAAACTGTTCGGGAACGGAATATAGAAATAATCACAGCGGAGCGATAGTAGCCTATGCTTAATACTCGTATATCACTTCCCTTTTTTGAGAAGGAAATTTAGGAAATAACAGTATTGCGATATAAATGCTGGAGTATCATTTTTCTTTGTATCTAACCGGTAACTTTAATGAAATTTATCTTTTTTCGAATATCACACGTTGTAATTAGATGAACCACAATCAGTTTTATTTCTGTAGAGAAAATCACATAGTTGCGTTTTCTTTCGCACGGCTGGGTTTGTTGGCTCAAGTTAAGAAGCGTGACTACAGGGTAATAACAGGGTTCTGTACTGTGTAATTTGCAGAGGGGCGTACTGGAACTTGCTAACGAACTGTGGTAACAAAGCGACCCTCAATCATAATCAATTACAGAGAGGCGCTAGCTGTAAGCTGTGTTGTTAATAACACAATGGCGTGAGATCGAGACTTTGCTTCCGTGACGATTCTGGAAAGACAGACATCAAGAAGTAAGTTAAGAAGTTTTGCGTGCTACAGAAGTTATAAATTAATTGATAAAACTTGTGTTTAATCGTTAAGTCAACTGATACTTTTAATTCTCATATTTCTACTAGACTATGTATTTCTTCGCCATGTTCTGTTCCTTCCGATAATATGTACTGGAAGGTATAGGGTGGCCGCCTGTAGAGTGACTTGAAAAACCAGGAACGGGATGATGAGGAAAGGATGATGGGGCAGGAAAGAAAGTACTGAAGATGAGTGGGGTTCCAATCACCTGATAAAGTTACGTGATATTTATCCATAGGAGTGAGGGAAAAATTCCGAAAAACCTCACCCAGGCAACTCGTCCTGACCGGGAATCGAACCCGGGATCACTGGGTTCGGAGTTAGACTCGCTAACCCCTCAGCCACAAGAGTGGACGCTGTGAGAGCATAGTGAAATATATAACAAGAGATATACACTCGTAGATGAAAGATAAATCTCTTCCATTGCCTATTTCGGGAATGGAACCACGGATCGCTTGAATGTGAAGTTCATGGGCTATCCACAGAATCAAAGCGGTAGACCAAATTTGTATTTGGGAAAATATAAAATCTAAGGATGTGTTATATAAATAAATTGAGTCCACACACAGCCTATAATATTATTTTAACGCATTACGTATGCCGAAATGGTAGGTGTTGACATACAATTAATGTGTCCGTATTTTCTATACAGGTGTTCTACTAGGCGATATTAAAAAGTTCTTTTCCTTATATGGAAAAAGTTAGTCTACTATATTTCAAAACAAATTTTTACATCGCAAATCTAGGTTTCAGGGTAGCTCCCTTGAAATTGTTAAAATTTTTACTTGTTTAACATATTTTAGCTCTATAAGCTTACAAGCAAACATTCTGAAGTGGGCAGATAAAAAAGTTATTTTTTTTCTTCCACCATGTTAATAATGTCAAAAGAAGTGCTTATACAAATTTTGGCCACTCCACTGCAATTACGAGGCCGTCCAAAAAGTGATTTTCCCTGGGGTCGTTTACAGAAAAAAAGCACAATTGCATGGAAAGATTTTTTGAAACAGATACAGCAATTGTTGCGCTATTTTTAAACATATTCCCCACTAGAATTGAGACATTTGTCATACCATGTGATCAATTTTTGTATCCTTGTGTCGTAGAAGTCAGCCGTCTAGGATCGGAACCAGCACCTCTCCATCGATCCCAATTACAGTGGGGAATATGTTGAAAAAAGCTAAAAAATTGTTGTCAGTTTCAATAAATGTTTCCAATGAAATTGTGTTTTCTTTCTGTTAACAATCCCTGGAGAACCTATTTTTTACGGCCCTCGTAATTGCAGTCGAGTGGTTAAAGCATTTTTAGTGAAAGAAAAAAATTAACTTTTTTATCTGTCCCCTTCAGAATGTTTGCTTGTTAATACAGCGTACACAAAGCAAATATAAACCTTAAAAAAAATTGTTTGTCTTGGTCTGTAGACCCTAATCCACAATGTCTATTACTGCTTCAGTCGGTGAAAATTTCCTTTGTTTCCCTTTCCATTTCCCTCTCTCCTCTCCTCTCCTCTCCTCTCCTCTCCTCTCCTCTCCTCTCCTCTCCTCTCCTCTCCTCTCCTCTCCTCTCCTCTCCTCTCCTCTCCTCTCCTCTCCTCTCCTCTTTTTAAGTTTCCGAAGTGATGAAGCTGTCGAAGATTGGTTATGATCAAACTATTGACAGCTAATTTCATCAAATTACCACCATGCAATCAGGGATTTATGAGCGGATAGGTACACCAGCGAATAGGGATTATAAAGAATGGACACTGAGCGAACTTTCCTATGTTTTGTTTCTCTGTGCGCCAGCGTATAGTTCCACTTTCAAGCGCTAGAGGTAGTGTAATCGAGCATACGCGAAGATAATAATTGAGAATAGAATTATGGCACAGGATCCAAACATCGCCTACCTTATTGCATAATCCAGTAACGCTTTGCTTCAAATAAATTCAAGTTAACAGCTTTTCCTTATTTCTCAGTGACAAACTAGTTGTAATAATAATATTTTATATTTCAGATACCATAAATTATATTATAAAATAATATAATACGTTGTAAAATTAAGTATCGAATTCGTTTAATATTTGTATGTAATATAATATAGGTATATGGTTTTACTTCTCGTAAGAGTTTTGTTTTTCCATTTTCAGCGCTATCAAATCATTACATATTTTAATTGTTGTTGGGGTCAACGTCTGAACTCTCATTATAAAGGAACTCTAGAGTCTAGACATTACAGTTAATGAAGGATTTATTATTTTATGGATCCAATTTATTTTATTTGAGTACATAATGTACCTAGATGTATTAATTGTATGTGTTATATTTCCGCTGTGTCGACTTCTAGCTGATGTGATGTCAGCGCCAACTCTAGGGAGAAAGCAGAATCTGACGCTCTAGCTGGCTTGAAGGTCAATGAAATCGGTCCGGCTACATCAAAGGTACCGACGCGAAGTGTCCATTCTTTATAATCCCTATTCGCTGGGTACACTGTCTTGCAACACCAACACTTATTAGGAAATTTGCCACGACATATTATTATCTTCACAAGTTTTTATAAGGCTTTGTTAGTAATAAAAACAATACTCTTACTTCACAGTTTTGCCTTCAGCTGAGCAGTTTGCCGTAATTATTCTGTCTCTACCCAAAAAAAGAAATTACAAGAAATTTCCTGACTATTTATTTACCGCGGATTTCTTTTGGCAGGAAGAACCAGAGTGTTTCCAGTCTCTTGTTCGTTCTCTTGTTTATGGATCGCAATGATGGATGCATGTTTCGTTCATAGTGACAATATCATCCAAGAAGTTGAAAGAATTTTGTACAAAATGGGTGTAAAACGCTTTGACATTTATCGTTCTTGAATTGTTTCTTATCGGCAGACAGCGGCGCAGGGTACCGAAATGCATAAGTTACGAACGCACGGACCGCTGTGTTGTGTAGATCGAGGAGAATGGGAGATTGAGAGTACAGTTACTCCTTGCCTCAACATGTAAACACTCAGTCACAGTATGTTATCTGTGGCGCCACATCCCTTGAAGTGCCCAGACCGACCAGCCGGCTGCTGGCCTCACGTTCACATGCCGAAGCAGAGGTGGACGATTATCCAACTAGACTGGAGGTGTCATGTGGCTAGGTTAGGACGATGATCCCCCCCCCCCAGCCGTTGTAGCTGGCTTTCGCAACCGGATTTTGCTACCTATTATAGATTCCCAAGTGCATCACGATGCTGGGTGGGCACCGGTGCCATACACTGACCGAAATTTCATGAGAAAATTTTTCCCCCATGAGGACTCGGACCGGCGCGCATTCCGTAACGCGAGTTGTAGGCAGGACGCCTTAGACTACGACTCCACGGCTCTGGACAGTAGGGTACAAAATAAATGTTCACTTTTACATATATAATATAGTACATTTTTAGTACAACAAATAATTTCCTAACATTACATGTTTCAATTTACATTATACTGTACAAGTTTTAACAATATAAAGTAATCATTTATGTGTGAGCAGAAAAGAAAAAAATATACAGTAGGCCTACTTACATAAAATACATTTCTTCACAATTCAGTGCACCGAATTACAAGGTACATTCGCAACGTATCAACGTACTTTCACTGAAAATAACTTTTTTCCAGAAACGCTAAATGGATGTTGGCATGTGCGAACATTATACACAAATCTTGATTAAACGAGATTTTGGTATTTACATTAAAAAAACACCTTTTTACGCCCTATTATTATTTTCGCTCTTACTCAACAATTTTGTTTCCTGAAATTACTAAGTTTTTAAATAGCAACGATGATATGGTTATGTACGAACATAATTTCATGGACGATAACTAATTTGTTTAGTTTCCTTATTATTTCCAAATTAAACAATCATTATTGATTTATTCATAAATAAGCTTCGTATATTCTATGAAGAATTATGACATCACAATAAAATGGGGTTATTTAAACACAATTTGAAAATACTTGCAGGTCACCGGTGTAGCTCATGCGGTAGCGCGTTTACCTGCTGATCCGGAGTTGCAGTCAGGCGTAGGTTCGATCCCGCTTGGGCTGATTACCTGGTTGAGTTTTTTCCGAGGTTTTCTCCAACCGTAAGGCGAATGTCGGGTAATCTATGGCGAATCCTCGGCCACATCTCACTATCGCCAATTCCATCGACGTTAAATAACCTAGTAGTTGATATAGCGTTGTTAAATAACCAAAGAAAAAATAATTTGCATCAGATATGTCTTGTTTGGCATATCAAATTAATGTTTTTTTGATGTCAACAAAAATTTCGGAATATACAGTAAAGCAACGTTAACTTTGAGCTGTTTTGTCACACTGGAAAACAAATATTTGCTGAACTCTCATGTATTCGGACTAGAAAACTGTCGAAGCTGCGAAGTTTTAAAGTAAAAATCTAATCGGAGATAAAAGTTTTAGTCTAAAAAGCTTGTAAGTTAATGAACAAACAGTCGCAAAGTATACTAAAAATCATAACAATAGGTGTGTCCACATTTGTACTATTTGTACTGAGTAACGGAGAAAGTGGTTAGTTTTCCTAACAAGCCATCTGTGGGGGATTAAACCCAGCGAGTCTTCCTGATTGTAGTGGCTCCGTCCTTGCGACTGTTTCAGTATGGGTGAACTCAAGGGAGTTGTAGAAAATAGAAACGGTCGGAAAAAAAGGAAAGTTAAAACGACTGCTTGTTTTCCATGCAGCCCACCTGTCGGAATCAAGTAATCACGAATTCAACGTACGAAATGTTAGACGAAATCTCTTATCTTAAGAATCTCTGTTATATTGGGACAAGAGGTCCTTCTTTGGAAAACCTCATGCCTGAAATTAGTTACTTAAATCTTTACTGAACAGCCTGTATTTGATTAGTCATCTTTTTTCTTCATAATTTATTTTATTGATCCGACGAAGTCATAGTTCCATCTTCTTCTGGGTCTTTTATGTTTTTTTTTCCCCCTTCGGCTTGTACATTACTGCTAAATAATATAGCGTATCAGCATCCATTCTGGTGAATGTTCATATCAGTTTCTTTTTATTCTGAAATTTTATCATTTATTATCTCGTATATTGTTATTTATGTTTTTTCAGTACTTGGTCAGATATACAAATTTCCTAGGAATATAATTTCTGCTGTTTGTTTGTCTATTTCACTTTTATCTCTTTTGCTTATAATGAAATTCTCACATCCATATAAGAGCATTAGCACAGCCATTACTTCCTAGAACTTAAGTTGGATTTCCATCCTTGTCTATTTATTTTAATGTTATTTCAATTGTGTAGAACTTAAGTTGATAATTTGTAGGCTTATTGACAATGTCATCATTAATATTGTATAGAACTTTACAGCAGATGTATAATAAGTTAGAAACCTGTTAGGGTGTGGTATTTAAAAATATAGTATTATACTTAAAAGTAATGAATAATAAATTAGTTTATTGCTAAGAAAATATACAAGGAGCATTTTAAGTATAATCAAAACTTTCAAAACTAGGTTATTAGGTTATTTCAACTACAATTATTTACTCGTTTCCTCGGCCGCCTTGTACAGTAGTGGCAAAAAAAAAACCGGACCAAACCTTGTAGCTGATTTCAGAGCCTTGTTCACTCCAGAGCACGATAGACTGGTAACTAAGACTTTCGCGGTTCGAATCCTTCCTGGGAAGGAAACTTTTTTTGTTCCTTATTCAAATTTATTACCAATACTTTTCGATTCCTGGTAAAATTCATGTTCTAGGAATAATAAGTTAATTAAATAGTAAAATATCGCTGCAAACCAAAAGTATTGGGATTCCTTCCCAGTCAGGATTCGAACCACGAAAGTCTTAGTTACCAGTCTATCGTGCTCTGGAGTGAACAAGGCTCTGAAATCAGCTAAAAGGGTCGGTCCAGCTTTTTTTTGCCACTACTGTACGTCTACTTACACAGTATTTTATCAACTATTTCTGGAAGTATGTTTTATTTCTTCCTCATTCTTGTTTAATGGTCCTTTGTGTGTTTGTGTGTCTCTATATATATATATATATATATATATATATATATATATATATATATACTATTCCTCACTGTTGTATAGTTATAATTTACATAATTTTATTATTATTATTATTATTATTATTATTATTATTATTATTATTATTATTATTATTATTCCTCGTCTGTGGCTCAGGCATTAGCGCGCTGATCTTCCATCCATCTTCCCATCATCTCATCTATCATATGCAATAATTAAAAATAGGCTGGAGTGAAGTCTTAGGGATAAATGATTAGTCCGATGCTGAATAGGAAGGGCTTGATCTCAGAGCTTTGTGAATTTTCATTCAGATATTCATTTGAGGTTAAGTGGCTCACGTCCACGCCTGTGGAGTAACGGTCTGCGCGTCTGGCTGCGAAACCAGGTGGCCCGGGTTCGAATCCCGGTTGGGACAAGTTACGAGCAAATGCTGGGTAACTTTCGGTGCTGGACCCCGGACTCATTTCACCGGCATTATCACCTTCATTTCATTCAGACGCTAAATAACCTAGATGTTCATACAGCGTCGTAAAATAACCCAATAAAATAAAAAAAAATAAAATAAAAAAGTGGCTCACCTGTCAGCATCGAATTTCCGAATGGTATTCAAGCACCTGTCGGACTTCGACATTCATCGCATATATGGGTAGCACAATGTGCCAAAGCAAACCTTTGGGGTAAGGATCCAGTCCAGGAAAAACCAAAGCAATATTTTTATCTTACAGAGAGTGGAAATCATAACTGCAAATTGAAGGGTGCAATAAAATACATTAAAGATGGTGCACCGAAATACCTTTTCATAATTGTCACATCAGTATCAGAATATAGACTCACAAGGATCTCAATAAGCGTTTTTTTTTTTACTGAGTTTATTTAGCTCAGAAGGTAGCAGCTCACTTTTCGCATGATTAACGTCCGCCATGTCGATATGTCGATCCACTTTGTAGACTTAGTGTGACAAAAAATACTATAAATTGATTGGAATCAAAATATTTAATAAGCTCCCTATAAACATTCAACTTCTTCCTGTTGAAAGTTATAAACAAAACTGTACAGTTGGTTAAATAAAAACCCACTTTGTTCAATAAATGAGTTCTTTGAAATTGACATACATTTTTAAGCAATGCAGTTTTAAATGTTATGGTTGTTGTTTCTTAATTTTTTTTAATAATGAGATTTTAAATGAAACCTAGTGGTAAATCAATTTACATTTAAATTTCAATGTATTAATGAACAGAGCAAATTGCAGTACCTTATGTTGCATTTTTAAAGTTTATTATTAACCTCTGTTTGTAGTATTCTTAATTAGTTATTAAACATATGACAATTAGTACTTGATACTGTCTTTTATCTAGTAAATATAGTACTTTTAACTTTATGTTATGTAATTTGATAAATATCTACATTGTTTTAATAATTAAATTTTTATTTTGTATATCTATGAAGTGTATTGTAGTAAGATTGTAACATTTGACAATGTCTATAGTGAAGTTTTTCATTCAATGTCAATAAAGATTATTATTATTATTATTATTATTATTATTATTATTATTATTATTATTATTACACCAATATCCCATTCGAACTGAGTCCGCCTTTATTTTCTACAAAGATCCACATCATATTATCACTGTTTGGGAGATTAAGTAATTATGCTTTACCTATATGTAAATGAAACTTTCTGTTGCTTGGTTTTTGGAAAAGAAATAGATGCAATTGATGGAAAAGTGTGTTTTGGGACTGTGTGTTTCTCGTAACAAATGTATCACTGAGATTAACCTTATTTGATTTGCATAATGGGGTATAAACAATGCTTTCCCACATTTTGTATGTCCATTTCAGTGGCATGATGCAACAAAATCGGCTGAAGATTAACGCAGATCCCCAATGTAATGACTGCCTGACCGCACTGACGTAAACACTGACGCTTCCAATACTAGGCGCGAGGAAATCCTAGATGATCCTGCTTAGGAGAAATAACGGTAGAATTTGCTTTCTAATGTTTACTGTATCTCGTTCGTATGTAATATTCGTACATATTCGTAAAAAATATATTCAGAAAATATAAGTCGATATTAGGAAATTTTTTTTCCTTTCAAAAGCTGTTTTACTTATCATTGTATGGGAAGTAGAATAATTTCGTCATATTTTTATACCATATAGTTGGAATTGAAGGGGATACATCAGCTTCCTGTTTTTGCGGATGACGTGAATATGTTAGGAGAAAATTCACAAACGATTAGGGAAAACACGGAAATTTTACTTAAAGCAAGTAAAGCGATAGGTTTGGAAGTAAATCCAGAAAAGACGAAGTATATGATTATGTCTCGTGAACAGAATATTGTTGACATCACATGAACCAAATTGTTCCACAGAAGTACCTATAAAAGTTCGAATCCTACCGTCTGTAATCATTCACGTTTCGAATTACTGAAACTCGTGATAGCAAAAGTGAAACATAGTGAGAGAATAATGAATATAACGTGTTCCAGCAAGCACATTAGGTCAATATGGACCAACTACATGCGGGTTGTCTTCTATCTGGTATGTTGTAGAGCTGTGGTATTCAATACTTTTTGCCAATTTATCCACAAAATTCCTTTTTTTCTTTACCTTCGTACCTCAAATTGCGTTGCAATTGTACTATAAGAAAAAACAAAAGACCATGACTGACGTAAGCAAAATAAATTAATTATTTCTACTATTACTACGACAACAACCACCACCACCACTACTACTACTACGAATACTACTACTACGTCTACTACTAATACTACTACGACTACTACTACGACTACTACTACAAATACTACTACTACGACAACTACAACTGCTACGACTACTACTACTACTGCTTCTGCTACTACGACTACTACAAAAATTACGACTGCTACTACTACTTCTGGTACTGCTACTGCTACTACGACTACTACTACGACTATTACGACTGCGACTACTACGACTGCTACTACGACTACTACTACTACGACTACTACTACTACGACTACTACTACTACGACGACTACTACTACTACTACTACTACTACTACTACTACTACTACTACTACTACTACTACTACTACTATGACTATTACGACTGCGACTACTACGACTGCTACTACTACTACGATTACGACGACTACTACTACTATTACGACTGCGACTACTACGACTGCTACTACTACTACGATTACGACTACTACTACTATGACTTCTACTACTACGACTAATACTACTATTACAACAACTACTACTACTACGACGACTACTACTACTACTACTACTAACTACAAATACTACGACTACTACTACTACGAATACTACTACTACTACTACTACGAATACTACTGCGACTACTAATACTACTACTACGATTACAACTACTACGACTACAACGACCACTACTACTAGGACTACTATTACTACGACTACTACTATGAATACCAATACTACTACGACTACTACTACTACAAATACTACGACTACGACTACTACTACTACTACTACTACTACTACTACTACTACTACGAATACTACTACGACTACTAATACTACTACGATTACAACTACTACGACTACAACGACCACTACTACTAGGACTACTGTTACTACGCCTACTACTACGACTAATACTACTACTACTACTACTACGACTACTACTACGACTAATACTACGACTACTACTACTACTACTACTACTACTACTACGACTACTAGTACTACTACGACTACGACTACTAGTACTACTACGACTACTACTGCTACAACTACTATTACTACGACTACTAATACTACTACTACTTCTGCTAATTTACGCATTAAGAAATAATATTGGGACTAAACCATTAAATACCTCTCACATATCTGGACTGATATTTGGGCCCCTTAGAGAAAATTGAACGGCTTAAATCAGGCACCCGTATATGTTTTTTGCAATAATTAAAATGCCCTAGTTAATACTAAATGAAAGGGAATTAAATAACTACGGTAATAATGAAACGTGTACGCAATTTATTAACATATAATGTTGTTCGTCGTACTTTTTTTATTTACTGTCTTGGAGTAAACATAGTTTTAGTTAACTTATGGTATATCAGGCTCTAAGTTCATCAGTTGAAATTAAGATTCTGTTATTGTACATGGTTTTTCCAGATTTTGATATTTTATCAACAGTAATCTCAATAGAGGTTTTGATTTATCTAGAGAAAATCAAGACTCGAGTGGTTTTTAATTGACTATTACACGATTAGAAGGAAATATATAAAAATTAGAAGAAGTAAAGTACTCTAATACAATAAAATATTAATTGACTTGCTAAAATTATATTTCACTAATGTCAGATGCACCAAAACGTTTTAACGGAGCTGTCATTATCTATGCGGTAAACAAATGACGATCGAAAAGCGCGTTTTATAATACCGTAAAGAATTTGCAGTTTGAAATGTTGGCAAACAAAGAAACAAATGGTGTCAGTGTGTGTGTGTGTGTGTGTGTGTGTGTATTTATTCACCCTGTAAATGCGTATATACCCAGTGGCAGTGGTAACTAATTACACTCAATAATGACAATAATAAACACAGTTAATAACAAATTAATAATAATAATAATAATGATAATGATAATAATAAGAGGGAGCATCCTAAATTAAATGGAGCACGATCACTTAAAATAACATTTAAAGTAAATCTAAGTTGTAACTTAACCCTAAGTTCGAACTAAAAGCTACGAGTATGATACTGTATTTTCATACCTGTACAGCTGTCAAAAGAAAAAGTGGCCGCTCTCCTGTATCAAAGTTCCCTTCGGGTATCTTCGCTACAATTCGGAGACAGGCGATGTTACATGTTGTTGGACCACGTTGCCTGATATCTACAGTTATAATTGAAGTATACTGTGTGTTATTCGATAGCATAATGGTAGCGTTCAGGCGTCTTATTCATGAGGTCCTGCGTTCGACTACAACCTCGTGCTTTTTATGTCCTTTTTTGTTCTGTTTTTGAGAGAGACAAACTAGACATAATGGCTCCTTTCTCTTTTATGATTATTTTAGTAATTAACATCAGGTTCATTAATATATTATGCCATGACTTTATCATTATCATTATGATATTGTGGCTGCAAATGGAAAGAAAAAAGATTTTATTCTCAATAAAATATCTTTCGTGGCATAAACATAACAAATTTACTGGCGTCGGCCTTAAAACATTCAAACAATTAATGTTCAAAAAACAAAACAAAAGGCCACAATTCAATATTTAGTCTATCTTCCTCTTATCTCGATCATCTTGCAGTCGAGTGGGCATGGAATTGACTAGTCTTTGCAAATAGCGACTGTTCTTAGACACGATATTCCAGGCATTCTGAACATACACACATAAATGTTCTGTCCATGGGCAGGTCTTACATTGCAAACCCAGCAATCTCCAATCTTTCCTATTTTCTGCCTTCCTCTTAGTCTCCGCATATGATCCACATATCCTAATGTCGTCTATTATTCTTTTCAACCAGAGACCCAACCAATTCCTTTTTCTCTTTCTAATCAGTTTCAGCATCATTCTTTCTTCACTCACTTTTTCAAACACAATTTTATTTCTTATTCTGCCTGTCCACTTTACACGCACCGTTCTTCTCCACATCCACATTTCAAATGCTTCAATTCGTTTCTCTTCATTTCGTCGTAATGTCCATGTTCTTTCCCCATACAATGCCACACTCCACACAAAGCACTTCACTAGTCTCTTCCTTAGTTCTTTTTCCAGAAGTCCGCAGAAGATCCTTCTTCTTCTATTAAAAGCTTCCTTTGTTCATGTTTGCAGTTTTCTTAGGAAGGATAGGCCTAAATGCGGTAACATCCCGTTGCTTTCCGCACACCACAATCTCTTTCGCATTTTATTAAATTCCAAGGGGCCCAAGCGTGGAGATGAGGAGAGTGGATTTGACTAATTGGGCCCTCCGGACTTCACCGAAAGTCACGGCAAGGGTTAAATATTAATTCTATCAGGATGTTTGACCCGGTCAGAGACCGGGAAATCTCAATTAGCCTTTGCCCCCCGCATCCTGGACTAGCTTCTACGAATCATCAGAAGATCTTAGAGTGTGATTGGGCCAATTTTTCCAAAAATGTTTCCACACTTCTGCTCTCGTAGCTCAGCGGACGAACGTCGGAATTTAGATGTCAACGTCTCAGGTTCAATTCCTCGTTACTCCTTTTCATTTTATTGTGGTTCAAGATAGTATAATGTAATAATACAAAAAGAAAAACTAATACCAGTATTATGCAACTGGATTTTTCCAAACCTAATATTAAATTTATGTTATTTATATCGCTAAAGAACGATTACAATATAAATAACTTGAATATTATTTATACAGTCTCACTAAAGAACGATAACAGAATATAAATGATAAATATCGGTTTGTTTAATTAATATATTGCGAAAGAACAATAACAATATAAATAACTTGAATATTGTTTTATAATGCTAATGAAGGAAAACAGAATATAAATGATAACTTGAATATTATTTAAATCGCTAAAGAACGATAACAATATAAAAAACGTGAATATTATTCATATCGGAATTTCACAGATTTATTACAGATGTATTTAAGAAATTGTAGAAGAATAGTAATTAGTAACAGTGTCCTATTTATTCTTCTTGGAGCCAAATTTGTAACTTTTAAAAGTGTGGTTACTATGTTGAAGTGTATGTGTTGTAACGGATGCTTGATTTGTTATGTATGTTAGTCAGTTATGTGATGCTTGATGTCGTCGCAATGTCGTAATTATGGTTTGATTGTGTTTGTGTGACTATTATGTATTAATTTATGATGTATGGTACGGAAAGCTGCATATTTGTGTTATGGAAGTGTTACGTATGTGTGTTAATGTTTTTGTATGTTACAAATTGATACCTGATATTTGTTTTGCAATCGCAATGCCTAATTTACGGATTGTTTATGTTTTGTTTACATCGCGTAAGCTAATTTAATTTTCTTTTCCATTTCTCTTTATGCTTATGTTTTTTGTGTATAAAACTATAGCCCTAACATACATATGTAAAATACGGCTAACCCCCATTGGAAATACAATAATAATAATTGTTATTCATATCGTTATAAAACGATAACAGAATACAAATGATGACTTGAATTTTATTCATATCTCTAAAGAACGACAACAAAATATAAATAACGTGATATCCACAAAGAACGATAACTGAATATAAATGATAATTTGGATAGCATTTACATCGCTAAAGAACGATTAAAAAATAAAATGAAAACTTGAAGAAGGCCCGAACCCACGACCTTTGAATCATTAAACAAGCACTCTACCGCTGGTCTATGAGGCGCAGATATGGAACACTTTCATAGTTCCGGAACTGCTTGTAGAAGCACATGCATCGTGTAACATCGCCGCGACCCGAAGTGGACTTTGAAAATATTCGCTGTTCACGAGTGCGGCCACTTTTTTTTTTGACAGCTGTACAAGTACCTTTCAGCACTACACTCATTTCGCTGACAACTCACTCACTGCACTGGAACTACGACACATTTCACTGATTCTATCCTGATTATCACTATTAACTATAAAACTTCACTGATACAAACACACTTCACTGTCACAACACACTTCTTCACTGATACAACACTTCAAATGACAAAATATCAATTACTCCCTTTAAATAGTGTGAATAATATGCTACTGTCTATTAGTAAAGTCCTTAAGCCTATTTAAATACATTTTTGGATATTGGTAAAGCCTTTAATAAGCCTGCAGATAAAGCGGGAAGGTGATAAAAATAGAAGAAAGTATATAAAGATTAGAAGAAATTAAGTACTCTAATACAATAAAATAAGTATTAATTGACTCACTAAAAATTCTATTTCACTAATATTAGCTTCACCAAAACGTTTGAACGGTGCCGCCATTTTCAGTTGGCTATCTATGCGGGAAACAAATGACGATCGCAAAGCATGTTTTATAGTACCGTAAAGAATTTGCAATTTGAAATGTTGGAAAGAAAGAAAGAAATGCTAGAGAAATGATAAAAACAAAGAAATGCTATGGAAGTGATAAGAACAAACAAATGCTAGGGAAGTGATAAAATTGTAGCGATAAACAGTCGTGATTGGTTGAAACAGGTCCTTTCGTACTGTTCTATTGGTCAAAAATAGTATGACATAATACTCGTAAAAGTGTAATAATCACATTTATATCACTGTCGAGAAAAGCGTTCCGAAAGGTACAAGACATTGTAAGAGATATTTCATACCTTCATTTAGTTCTATACACAGTAATCACCCTAGTAGACGTATTCAAAAGTTTTAAGTGCTTTTGCGGTAGAACTTCGTTCCGGGATCCCTCAGGCAACCACATATAATGTTGTGCTAAACGTCTTTGTTTATGACGAAGTTGCGTCACTGGCTTCTTATCCTTTCTGTAAACAAACAGGTAAATGTGGAAGATTCGGAGGGAATGGTAGGTGCTACAGATGATTTTGTTATTTTTGTTTCTTTCTGCTCAGAGAGAATCAATATTATTCCGTGCGTTTTCATGTCGTGGAATGAATGTTTTCTGCATGCTTTCCAAGCAGAGTTGTGTTTAAGTAAAGAGCTTTAAAGACTACTTTAGTTTCTGCTTGAAAGCGTCTGAGGAGGGAAAAAAATAATTCTCCAACATGACAATCCATATCCCCAGTCTGTTCATCTTTGATTTTGAAGTATCGAGAGGAAGCGTTAAAAACTTCCTTTAACCATCCAGTCCCGATCGATGTGGATCATACACCATTTTTTCGGTTTCTTAGAATATCAGATGAGATGACATCATTTAGAAACTAGCAGAGGTATCTAACGTGTTCTATCCTTGTCGACGAAAGGAAATTTTATGGCATGAGTACTTTTTATACTCTTGGAAAGATGGCAAATATGGTTAGTGGTGATTTTGTGGAGAGTAGGCAAAGATAATACTTACCTTTAATCCTTTTGTACCTCAGGGATTAGATCAAATAACTTGTGTCGTCTTCAGATAAATGTGTCTTGTCTTGTTTCCGACCTCCCTACTTTTTTCTTTTCTTCAAGTTTGTACTTTATTAATATTTTCAGTAGCCGTTCTTCCTTCATTCTTAATATAGCTTATGTTGATATCATTTTTTTCCTGTAATTTTTGTGTTTAAACTGTACATATTTAGTTCTCCCTGACGTCTATGCTTCTCTTTTCTAGAGGGTAAATCCAGCTACCGATCTCAACAACCCATTTCAGCGGATTATATCAATTTTCATTTTATCAGTTCCATTCAAAGCCCAATTCTCGCATCCATAAATTGCTGTAGGCCTAGGTACTTTGTGGAATTTAATTTCTGTGGTTTCTAATGTCTTGTTATTTAATATTCTCCTTATTACCCCATTAATTTGACTAAATTTATTCAGTTCTATATTTAGGTCTTCATGAGGACGTCACAAATTAAAACCTAGATAATTAAAACTACAGAATTATTAAATTATTTCATTGTTCATAAATATCTAACACCATATGTGATTTTTTTTCTCACAGTGCCATGGATTTTATTTCAGCAGTTGAAATCTTTCAATTAAATGTCTCCATTGCCTGGTCTATCGTGCTATCAAAAAGGAGTGCGTTATATGGCAGTAAAAATTTTGAATAGCCTCCCTATCGATATAAAAAATGAAACTCAAAATATAAGATTACTTAGGGCCTAATTTCTCACGCCTTCTATTCTGTGGGTGAATTCATGACATTCAACAACGCGTCATGAAATTGATACTAAAACTTTGTGTTGTATTAATATACTATATTATAAACCTTTTCTGTATATATTTCAAGTAGACTGTGACTATAAATTAAGGATGCTATTCATAGACATTTGGTTACTTGTACAGGATTCATAATATCATATCGTATCGTATCGTATCTCATATCGTATCGTATCTCATCGTACCTTATCATATCTCATATCATATATCTCATATCTTATACCATATCATATCATATCATATCATATATCATATCATATCATATCATATCATATCATATCATATCATATCATATCATATCATATCATATCATATCTCATATCATATCATATCTCATATCATATTATATCTCATCATATCTCATATCATATATCATATCTCATATATAATTTATCATATATCATATCGCTAATACTGGTTTATGAATACAAAATACGTTAGTTCGCTGATCATCCACCGGAAGCCCGCGCTAAGAATGTCTATGAATACGGCCCTAAGACTTTATAGTAGTATTAAGTTTTTTGACTTGTTGTATATTCTCGCTGTGAAGCAAGGTACGAATACCATGGAATGTTAATAAATACAATACAATAAGATAGTTTCCATTCGTTGTTTATTTAATAGAATTCGTCATTTAAAACTATTTTTTACTGTTAAGTAGCTTCTTCACTGTATAATGCTAATAGAGCTGGCGATAAACATCTCTTTTTAACATCTTGGTTTATTTCCTCTAACCTTAAGTCATAGTCAATTATAATTTTTGTGTTTTTATACAAACTCTATATCACGTGGAAATAACAGTTAGCATGTCTGACTATAAAGCGAACGGGTCGGAGTTCACATACTAGTTGAGGTTATTCTGGGATTTTCCCTCAACCAATTGTGGCAGAATTGCTGAGTAACATTCGGCGTTGGATCTCGGATTCATTTCGCCATCGTAATTACACTTCCTCTCTTTCACCATCATCAACTACTGTTCTTTTCCATGTTTCAGAGTTGCGTCCGATGTAGAGTCGACTGCTGGCCGCCACCGAACTTTGACCCCGTAGTGTGTTGTCATTAGTTGCTGGTGGTAGTGCTTTGTACCTTGGGACTCTGCACGTGGGAATTGCAGTTGAGAGACCGCGGTGAGGCCTACGTGGAAAGATATAAGGATTCTATAGGCTGTAGAGGAGTTCGTTGGCAGCTTTCAGGGGAATCTGTAGCGCGGGACGTCTTAGGGCAGTTTCTAGCCCATGCCACTTTTTTCAAGGTGGACTAACAGATAGATGAGGTATCCTTTATCTTACATTATTTCCCATAACTTGTTCCGGAGAATCTTATCGAAAGCTTCTACGTAATATATACATAGAATGAATATTGGCAGATTGATTTCCCTTTTTTTTTTCATTACATTAATTTTTACATTAATTGTTTCAATAGGCCTACGAATATACAATTGGAGCATGATAAGAGAAAAGGAGGTCTCGTGTAGTAAAAGAGTGGGCTGCCCTACATATTGTGGAAAATGTAATACTTATAGTAATAAATCGACATGAAATGTAAAATGTGGTTGCGGTATCCATAAAAGAATATGCAGAATAAGATTTTTATTTCAAGTTTAGTGATAACAATTTTCGAAAGAAGAAAAGACAAAGTAGTTTATTATTTTAGGTTTTTTTATATATGAAGTTTTGTTAATACAATTTGGAGAATTGAAAGTGTTGGATTGTTTCACTAGAGCTCCATATACTTGTGAAGTATCTAAAGTGAGAAATAAGAAGGAAGTAGCTCAACCGTAGATAATTCGTACTCAGACACAATATAAAGTTAACTTCCTTAAAGTTCACTCCACAGTAAGAACATGCTCTAATCTCTAATCAACGCTCCCGATCCTTTCTTTAATTAATTTTCTTCCTGCTACCAACTTAGCAGAGCATATGTTTCTTGCATCTTGAGACTAATTACGTACGGGTCATATTACTTCTTAATTATAGCAAAAAGGTTCACTTTTAAATTAATATTTATAGCATTCCAAGTTACCTTCAACACATTAGCGCTTAGTTTAAACTTTTGAAAAGCAGAGTAAAGGTATATTAGCATACGCAATAAAAAGAACGAGTAGCCACTTTTACATCCAGAGTCTAAACTAATGATACTTGAGAGCAAATATGGACTTCATTGTTGGAGAAATGAACCGGAATGTACCAAAAACTAGTGAACAAAACGGACAAGTAAAACTACCCATTAAAGAAAAAGAAGAATATCACTGTAAAAAAAGTATTATGTGAGAGGTTGTCTAATAAAACGAGCGGGATTCGTGCTCCGAATATGCCTTCGAGCGTAGTATAAAATCTCGGTTGGATTAATTATTTATTTAGGTTCTTTTCGAAGTATAGGCCTATATCAGAAAATTTCATTGCATATTCTCGGACCTTTCTTGTCAAAATACTGTTTTGCTATCATTAAATCCATTGACGTAAAAAATCGTTAAGTTGATTCAAGGTCGTTAAATAACTAATTAATAGTAACAGGAAACTTCACACTGCGTCGAGCGATGGTGGTGGTAGTGGTAAATAATACATTCGAGGCGCTCCAAGATCGACCACTTGGCTGCTGGCCTCATGTGCTTCAGCAGAGATGAACGAGCATACATCTAGTAAAGGGATAATTTGTGAATAGCACGATGATCACCCTAGCTGTTATAGCTCTCTTTCAAAACCGGGTTTCAATATTCATCTAACTTCCCAAATTCACCACGATGCTGGGTGGATATAGCTTCGATATACTACGTAAAGATTTTTTTTTTTTGGTCCTACAGAATATGTCTGTTACTGGTAACAATAATATTAGATTGAATTCTTCTCCTCTAATATTAATTGTTACCGTAACAGACGTATTCTGTAGGACCAAATTTACGTAGATTCTTCGAGCAACAGTGCATATTAATGTGGAATTCCGGCCACCAAGTCACTCAACTGAGTGCGGTCCTTGTATAATGGCAGTTGACTTACGGTTTTACTAATAAAAACTCTATATACAGACGTTTAACTTTCTTATACAATGAGTAGCTCGTTTATGCGTCGTGTGTAAATTCCTTACTAATAATCACTACATACGTCGTGTATAACAGTATAACTGTTACACAGCTACGTCATAGTTTCATCATTACTTCATTACGAAATGTAATAGAATATCTGAGGTTCTCTATTGCATTCAGTAGAACGCTCTAGTGTGCCGTGTTAAGTATCGATAGTACAACTGACTCTAATCGATTACCACACGATATTTGGTCAAAGAGTACAAGCTACAGCAATATTATTCTAATTATTCTGTGCTCTTTGATTAGTTCTTCAGTGGTTACAAGGCAACCATCATCATAAAATGACAGTCTATACGAACAGCTGTTAGAGGGACGGCCTTTTTTTCTCTATATACAATGTTTAAACAAGGGGCTTCGTGTATATAACTACTGAAAAGCAATTCCCATTGTATAGTTACAGACTGTTTATACATCCATCGCTTATGCATGGTTTATTAGTAAACTTTTCTGTCTCACTATGCACGGTTTGTTAGTAAGGCTGTTAATAAAAAAAAGTCTCCATGTCGAACTTGGAGTCAGGCCACAAAGGGAAAAGAACTAGACGAGAGGGATTCGATCCGGCGCTGTGAATTGAACTTCTGCGTAGCTCAATGGTTAGAGCGCTTGGTACGTAGAACTAAGGACCCGGGTTCGATCTCCGGCGCCGGAGCGAATTTTTCTCCTCTAATATTAATTCCATATACTAGTCAAAATTTATTTCCTTATGGATGGTGGTGGTGGTAGTAGTAGTAGTAGTAGTAGTAGTAGTAGTAGTAGTAGTAGTAGTAGTAGTAACAGCAGCAGTAGTAGTAGTGCACCGTGTTCTTTTCCGTGACTATATACGTGTACAAGTCTAGGAAATATCGTGTCAGCGGATTACCACCCGCCCGACGCCGATCGTAAACATCTGCCTGAACCGTTATCTTGTTGCTTTCACTTACTGCCCGCCATTCACCAACCATAAATATCTGCCTTGACCGCTGTTTACAATCCAACAAAGATTAATAGTGAATAATACATTTGCTAAATATTCGTGTTGGGGAAATAGCGGCCGAAAATTTTCTCCAGGGGACAACACTTTGAAAACTGAGGTAAGTAATAATAAAGCGCGAAACCCTCATGAATTTCACTTGCGAGGGAACGTATGGTCTGTATCAGGCATCTGTAGAGTAGAAAGACGAAACAAGACCTCTGCGCAAGTGGTATGTGGGAGGGCTAGGGCCAATGATCGCTCTGGGGGGGGGGGGAGTTGTTGGTTGAACGAAGCTAGCAATCGCTTGCAGGGATTGGATCATTTCCACCTGAACTCTATCTTTTATCACGAGCCTCTTACCCCTTAGCGGCCTCGAGCTGATGCTGCCCGCAATACACTCCGGCAAGATAGACTCCGCCCCTATATACGTGAAGTTACTCTACAGATTCCTGGGACGAACCATAGCGTACTGCATAACACTCGCACAAGCAGCGGAGAGCTCTCTAGGTCGCTGCCGGTAGACCTGCAGTAAAAGTAGAAGTAGTAGAAAAAGTAGTGAATGGAATTGAACTTTAGAATGGGAGCACAATGACCCAGCACTGCGACCTTCTACGATCTATTGCGTTAACCCTCAAGCTAGACGCATTCCCAAGCCCACACCGGTTGACTACACTAAGGTTCGCTGAGTACCCAGCTTTCGAGCAAGCCACTCCTCTGGTCATTAGGCCAGCCCCCTCCGTGCGTCGCCATCCGGAGTTCGGGGATTGCTATGGAATAATGACGAATTAGAGAAACGTTGACGGAATGATGTAGATGACTAATATGGGGAAACGGGAGAATTCCGAGAAATGCCCTAACTTCGACCTTGTCCGTCACAAGTGTCACTATGGATTTTACAACGAAAAATGCCGAACCTAATCGGGACTTGAACCTGCGTGAAGGTCTGACCACTCAGCCACCACAGGAGATGGTAGTAGTAGAAGTAGTGGTGGTAGTAACAGCAATAATAGCTCTATTTAAGGACGATTTCATCTGCAGAAGTTTCGAAATCCAACGTGGGCGAATGACAGATATTTTCTGGATTTCCCTATCAACGACAGGGTACTTTTATGCTCCATATATCTACGAGAAGTAGGCCTAATCCCCGCGGAGGAAGTCATGCTGAGGATTTTATCGCCCTTCAAAATTCATGTCCCTCGCTGTGGTTTAAACCTGCGACTAACCTAGCAGCTTGACCGCTGAGAACCGCCTCAGTGTTTGATATTATGAAATAAACAGTTTATTTGTATATATTTTAATTTATAGTGGCCGAGTAGCTTGGTTAGTAGCGCAACTGGCTTCGTACTAGCAGGTTGCGGGTTCAATTCCGTATGGCGGCGGCATTTCTCAGTACGATAGGTAGCGACTTCAGTGAAGAACTGTTTACTTTGAAAGATCAACATGTTATTAATGTATTCGCATAACTAAAACAATGCATTTCTTACAGTTAATTACTTCCAAGCATACTATTATTTGTTCTGTGAGGACAATGTGGAGAATGTTACAGTCCTTAACTTTTCAATATTCAATTTTAATATGGATACATTCACTTGTAATACAGAAGAAAAATTGGAATAATTAATTTGAAAAATATGCCCAGAATACAATCTTATTAAAAAAATTATTTCTGTTTTTAGTAAACATTTATCTGAGCCTCAAATAAAGGTAATCTATTTTCCTAAAATTTTAAAAGGAAGCTAGGGTTCCCTATAATGAAATCGCACATAGGTTTTTTCCTCGTCAATATAACTTTGTCTTTTTATTTTAAACTTCACTGCTCGACATCAAGCCTAAACTTAATCAAATCAAGATGTAAAAATATTACTAGACAAAATGATTTTAATAGTATCAATGAAATGCGCTCCCTATTATTTTTAATGAGTATAAAAGGATATGGGGTCGGAGTACATATATAGATAATATGAAAATGAAAGAAAGATTTGGACTAGCCTGGTTCAGACTGGGGATTTGGAGATTAAGAAATAATAGAGGTAATATACCTGAAGGCAAGTGTCCATTATGTGGATTTAGGGAAGATGACATTCATATTGTTTTTGAATGTCAATATACAAAAGAAATACGGATGAAATTCATAAATGAAAAGTTCCTACAAATGAATAAAGAAACAGCTATAAGAAAAATTCATGAATAATAATAATAACATAAAGTTACAAAGGCAAGTAGGTCTATATCTTTTTTTGGTCAAAAAATTAGAATGGAAAGAATAAATGAAATAGCTAGAATTGAATGAGAAAAAAAATTGGATAAGAAAAAAGGTTTAGTTTTTTGAATAGTACTATCAATAAATAAAATAAAACATATAGCCTATAATCAAAAGTTCTAAATATACTAGAATAATGGAAGATTTATATATGATACCTGCACATCGCAGATTGAAACGTGAAGTACATCTTAGGCAAGTGAACAAAGACTAATTGTAACAACATACTAAAATGAGTTGTGTCTTGCACAAAACTAGTTGCAAGTGCAAGATAAGACATCTTACATTAAATAGTTAAGTTTAAAAATTATATTAAAAATTGTATATCTATATGTAAATTATAAATTATGTAAGGTAAGACTTAAATGATTATATGTATGTATATTTTCTTCTTTTTTTTGTCTCTGAACTATAATAAATACATCACTGATCTTCGAAACTTCACTGTTCGACATCAAAATCGCAGCTTTCTTAATAATAATCATATGCGTACTTGGATACATCATCTCATGCACAGACCCGTTATGAATATGTGAGCATTTTTCACATTACTCTAGGTATAGCCATTCAGGAGAAATCTTATTTTCAGTAAGTTAAAATGTAAAAACCGATTTGCTTTAAAGTTTACAATTTGCATCATGAATATAGCAACCACTGAATTTATGATAAACTGAATTTAAAACTTAGAATAAGGAGGTCACGGTGAAGTCTCTACTTCAGCATTTCTCAAGAAACCGTAGATATTTTTGCGCCATATTTAAAGAATGAAAAAAATCACTAAAACTCAGTAGCGGGTGCACTTGAAAAAAAAAACTTCATGTCAAGACTCAGTAATTTATTTTGAACAAATATGGATATAGATTATATATTTTCGACTTATAGGTCTCGAAAAGAAGACTGCGAGGTTTCAACCGCAGTATCTGAGAAAAGTTAAAAAAATTTCTAGTCATACATCCAAAATCAGAATGGCTTCGAAAATAGATTTTAATATAGTTGGTATAAGGGACCGCAATTCCAAACTTCTCTATTTTCTCCTTAGTTTAATTGTACAAAATGCTTAACCTAATATCTTGTTATAAAACAAATATTTTATAACGTAGCAACACAAGCAACTTCACCTGTCATAATAGGAGTAATTTCACTTGACTGATAAACTGTAGTAGGTCTAGGTCTCTCATCGCTCTGAGTAGCCTACATCAAGAATCAGATGGTAGACGAGAGTGGTCCAGTTCTTGAGTAAATAACCTGTGTGCCTCCCCGGTAGCTCTATTCCAGGCCTAGGTACTAGATGAAATAATAACTTGTGCACAAGATTGGAACATGAGTGCCGTACTGTAAGTTTACTCAATTCTCTTAACTTTAAACATTCAATTTTACTTATCTTTCCAATATTCTCATCTGAAATTGAGTAACTGAATTTTTATACTGTTATTTAACGACGCTGTATCAACTATACGGATACCTATCATCAATAAAATTGGAGAGGTGAATTCGAGGATTGGCCATGAGACTACTTCATAATTGCCTTACACCTGGAGAAAAATATCGGGAAAAGGGAATAAATCAGCGTAAAAGTACCTGTGGATTATTTCGGAGTACTTAATTGATAACAGACGGAGAATGATAGCTTGCTGCATATTTTTCTTCTTACGGTACATACGACCATGTTATAGAAAACCATGGTGACGCAAGGACTTCTCGGGAACGCATAATCGGTGAGATTATCCAGTGTATTATGCGTCCCATGTTACGCAACCACTGATGTCGCCACTGTCGTATACAAGACATTAGGCGATTTGGAGCGCGGGACATTGAGGGATATGACGCTCTCTGCTAAAGTCTGCATCAATTGAATATTCACTTCAAGGTCAGTGTGTAGTTGCCGCTTTGGTTCAGTCATAAGATGTTTACGGGAAGAGAAGTTCTAGCGAACTTTATGCGCTGCTTGCTATACTCATGAATGAAAACATTGACCTATATATTTGTATTACATAAGTTATAACTGCATAAAATAGATTAATCCCCAGTACAATATAAGCGTCCTTGAAGAAATATATATCCATCATGAAAACAGTGATCTGATCCCTGCATCAATTGAATATTCACTTCAAGATCAGTGTATAGTTGACACTTTGGTTCAGTCATCAGATGTTTACGGGAAGAGAAGTTCTAGCGAACTACATGAGCTGCGTGCTATACTGATGAATGAAAACATTGACCTATATATTTTTATTATATAAGTTATACCTGCAGAAAATAGATTTATCCCCAGTGCAATATAACCGTCCTTGAAGAAATATATCCATTATGAAAACATTGATCTGAACCCTAACGTTTAGTATAATATATCTGCATAAAATAATTTAGCCGTCTCTGTAATACAACCGTTCTTTAAAATATGAGAGATATGCACATTAAGCAAACGTTGGCCCATACATGTATAATATGTACTTCCACAAAATAGATTAACCCTTGTACAATACAGTCATTATTTAAAAATCAGAAATATATGTTTTCGAAATATGGTCCATATTATATGTCAAAATGAGCAATGAACGAAATTAGCTGAATAAAAATAAAAAATAATAAAACAACACAATAGACACGAGTCCACACCTGTGGAGTAACGACTAGCGCGTTTGGCCGCGAAACCAGGTGGCCCGGGCTCGATTCCCGTTCGGGGCAAGTTACCTGGTTGAGGTATTTTCCGGTGTTTTCCCTCAACCCAATATGAGTAAATGCTGGATAACTTTCTGTGCTGGACCTCGGACTCATTTCATCGCCATTATCACCTTCATCTCATTCAGACGCTAAATAACCTAAGATGTTGATAAAGCGTAGTAAAATAACTTACTAAAATAAAATAAAAAAGACACGAATTTAAAGAGCAATGAAACTGCAAAATTAACACGCTGCTTTCAATACGGCTATCGGTAAAAGAACTTATATTTTTCTTATACGCATATAGGTTTTATAGCACCACCATTTGACACCGCGTGACCTATGCTGATTCAAGACATGCGTAGGCTAAGGTAGAGATAACATATTCACTCGCAACATTGCACGATGTTTTTAAGTTTCGCAGGGCGGCGGGACAAGACATTGAATTTGACCTTCAGACGCATTTTCTGCTGACGCGGAGCATAGTTCGTGGACTCGACACCGATCAATTTGCAATGGACGTCTAGTACACAGGTAACATTAACATATGGTGACGGGTAGAGATGTCTCATGCTGCGTGCGTTACACCTTTGGCTGAAAATACACTCCCTGATGATTTTTCTTATATTATCCCTTCTTTCCACCGTAGACCAAAGTTAAGAGAAGGAAGATTTAATCAAGAGAAGCAATCAGAAGAGCTGAATCATGAGATAACTCACATGTAATGCATTAAATGGAGTTTAATATTATACTAGCAGTAACAATATGTGCTTTCGATTATAACTCTTAATGTTCACTTTAATTTTGTACAAACAAGTTAAACAAAATTTACAATAATTATGTTAAACAATTTCTATTTGCAAATTATATAGCCTACTCATAGGTATTACGAGCATACCTAAATAAGGGGAATTTTCATACTCTAGGTCTATGGTATTATTCTCTTTATAAGAAATTCTTAGCTTAAATAAGGGACGAAAGAGCAAAAATAAATTTAGCAAATATTAGCTCTATACATCTCATTTACCCCTCCATTTTCTACTTCTTCCAGACTTTCTGCTGTTCATTACATTCCTATGTAAATGAATAGCTATACTTTTTTAATAAAAGACTTTTTTCTGCGAGGATTCTAGGAAAAGGTGTTTTATACTAGAATATTAAATGTCCAATTCTGATTATTACAAAAGTGCTCCGAGGTACGGGACTACTCCATAGTGACATTTCTTTTCTGAATTGAGACCCATTAACAAGAGTATACATAGGCCTACCCACGTAAAAATCGCAGGATACCCAAGATAAAAGAGGGTTATCATTTGCACTTGGTTCTTGCGTTTTATGCTAGACATATTAGGCCTACTAGCCTATTTAAAAACATTTGGTTGTTCTAGTTAGGTTCCGCGCCTCAGCTGCGTGGTCTAGGACTCAATTCTTGGACTAGCGTTTGCAGAATGTATGCTGGTTCGAGTCATCATTGGGAAATAAATTTTCACATAAATTTTCGGGCAGTGTATGGGAAAGATGCGCACTCAACGTAGTGATGAATTTGGGGAGTGTAACGGTATGTGTGTGAATGTTTTGTTTCTTTGTAATCCGACAGAATGCGATATTCAGAACTTCGATTTCTGATGCGACGATTTGATATGTTTTTTTATTCTCCGCGCATGCGCGTTGTTGGCTTTGGCCTCCAACTGGAGGGTAGGTCAAGGAAGGTGCCGAGTAGTGTTACCAACTTTAGCGGCAAATCGCTAGATCTAGCGGTTTTGAGGGAGAGTCTGACAAAAATAAATTACGAAATGGCAACAAACTACTTTTCTGGAGTGTTTATTGATTATTTAACGACATAGTTAGCAATTTTTACGTTTTGTTTTTTAACTATTTTTAATAAGATGTATTTGGGAACCTTTTTAATTTGACAATATTTTGACATTTTAATATCATTGTAGTCCACACTTGTGGAGTAACGGTTAGCGCGTCTGACCGCGAAACCAGGTGGCCCGGATTCGAATCCCGGTCGGGGCAGGTTACCTGATTGAGGTTTTTCCGGGGTTTTCCCTCAATACGAGTAAATGCTGGGTAACTTTCGGTGCTGGACCCCGAGACTCATTTTACCGGCACTATCATCTTCATTTCATTCAGACGCTAAATAACCTGAGATGTTGATACAGCGTCGTAAAATAACTGATTAAAATTTCTGTTGTAGAGCAAATATTTTCCTTGGTACAATTTCAAAACTTTAAAAGAACAACCCTGCACAACGTATGACATCTAGGGTAATCCCCTGTGTACCTTCTACTTTCCGAATAAAATTCACCCTCGTTCCCATTGACGCGATTCGGTTCCAGTGGAAGGTATGACTCTTCATGCTTGACTTAGTTCAAGACCAATAGAAAGGTTATTGTAGTAGGCCTACTACTAGAAGAAAATATTTAAGCTATGCGTCCTTCCTGTTTCTTCTGTTACAACTTTATCGACAGCTTACGTGTTGGTAAGTGGCTTGTTTTGTGCAGTGTTCATCAGTATAAAAAATCCGAGAAATGGTTACGGCCAGATGTTTGGGAACGTACTAACGACATTTTCCTTTCTGTTCACTGTGTCCGTGTGTGTGTGGCGCAGTTGGTATAGCACTGGTTGCGAATTCGATCCTAGCCCGGGTCGATGGCATTTAAGTGTGCCTAAATGCGACAGGCTCATGTCACTAGTGGCGTGTAAAAGAACTCCTGCGGGACAAAATTCCTGCACACCGGCTTTTCTGATATAAGCCCGTCATTCACTGAGTACATATTTTTTTATTTTAGTAGGTTATTTTACGATGCTCTATCAACATCTTAGGTTATTTAGCGTCTGAATGATATGAAGGTGATAATGTCGGTGAAATGAGTCCGGGGTCCAGCACCGAAAGTTACCCAGCATTTGCTCATATTTGGTTGAGGGGAAAACCCCGGAAAAAACCTCAACCAGGTAACTTGCCCCGACCGGGAATCGAACCCGGGCCACCTGGTTTCGCGGCCAGACGCGCTAACCGCTACTCCACAGGTGTGGACGACTGTATTTAATTATTTCAGCTGTTTATATTACAAATTATATAAATTTCAATTTCAAAACTTAGAATTTTGAGTGCCGTTTCTTTGTCCACACCTGTGGAATAACGGTCAGCGCGTCTGGCCGCGAAACCAGGTGGCCCGGGTTCGAATCCCGGTCGGGCAAGTTATCTGGTTGGGGTTTTTTCCGGGGTTTTCCCTTAACCCAATGCGAACAAATGCTGGGTAACTTTTGGTGCTGGACCCCGGACTCATGTCACCGGCATTATCACCTTCATTTAATTCAGACGCTAAATAACTGAGATGTTGATACAGCGTCGTAAAATAATCCAATAAAATAAAATAAAAAGTACAGTTTCTTTAAATTAATGCACTTACATTGTTAATACTTCGTGTCTTACGAGTACATACAAATATCTGAATTACAAGCATTCTTGCTAAAATTTAATAATAGAATTAAAGTAAATTATAAGAGTAGTGTGACAATACGTGACACCCACTTCTTGGTGGGGATTTCCATTCTCTTTTTCCTCTTATCCAACAGAATAAAACGGGGATGCCTTTGTTTCATTTAAACTTCTCCAGAGGCCCCTTGAATACTCAACGCCTGCCATTCCCTCCTATCTCTTCCGTCACTCTGTTTAAAGAAGAAAGAAAACATTGGATTTTTTTCTTTAAAACATCCAGTTGTAGCCACTTCTAAACCGTATTATGTTCCTTAAAAAAACACCACCCAAGTGGCTTATTTCCCCTTGCCATCATCTGGCACAGTTTCTCTTATTACCTATTTGCATGAAAGTAGCTCTGTCATTCATTTCCCGAAGGAATAACACTAGACAGCGCCGCTGAGCGTGACGAGAGAAAGAACCAGAATTACAAAAATGGAGGCTTGTGAAGCTTGGCGTATGACAGTTGGTAAATGTTTCACTTTTGTGATCAATTCTCATTCAACCCCACTTTTGAACTGCTCTAAATGGAGGTAGGAAAGTATAATGTTTGTATTTAATAATTCATAACTAAAATTTTAAGTTTATTGTCACTTGTCAAACAAAGCCAAAAGTTTGTTTCGTGAAACTGTTAATAATTTACAGAGTATATCTCCCATTACGCCACGTCTCTTTGTGTGAGAGGTTGCAAAGTCGTGCAGCGAAGTCTTCAGAATAAGTTTTTTGCAAGTACGTGTCACATACAGTGAATATAAAAACATACTTTGTTTTGTAATCCATTTCCTGTCTCTTCAGTTAAGCTCTTTTAAAATTTGTTACTTGAAATTAAGGTCACGTCTGGAAACTAGCGTTTCTTAATTACTATAGTTCTTACTTGTTGCAATTATTCGTCTCAGTCTAGAATATTTAATACCAAAAGTTTCGTCTTAGAGATTGATGTAACACAAAAGTTCAGAGAACATGTTATAAAGTTCGGATTTATTGCTTTTATTCTTGACTGTAATGTAGGAGCACGACATGAAATATAAACTGGAATACTTCAGAGCGAACAGTACTTTATACTGAAATACAATTCTTTTTCCTCTATTGTAGCTCATGCGGTAGCGATTTTGGCTATATTTCTGTTCCTTCATGGTCAAATCTCAGGAAGAAAGTTTTAATACGTATATCTTTATGTCACGAAAGACAATGTATTTGTAAATATTTTTCTTTTAGTTATAGCTATAAGATTATAAATTATTCATAGGCACTGTCAGCCTGTAAGCCCGTTAAAACTGATATTAGGAAGTATAAATGTTGTTATACCTCTGAAAAAAGTAAAATTAAAATTGAAAGTACATCAGTAGGCCTATCGTGGCTACTTCCGTCATTGACTTCTAGCAGAATGTGGTGCCCACAAGTGGCGAGGTAACTCGTTAAAGTACAAAGTGTCCAACATGCCCGACTGTCAAACAGACCCTAATTTACCCTATATTATGGATGTATTTATTCATTTATTCTTTCTATTCTAATTTTTTTAGTCAAAAAAGATATAAACCTAATTGCTTTTGTAACTTTGTATTATTATTATTATTATTATTATTATTATTATTATTATTATTATTATTATTATTCAGTTTTCTTATAGTTATTTCTTTATTTATTTGTAGGAACTTTTCTTTTATAAATTTCTTCCGTATATATTTTGTATTGTGACATTCAAAACAATGTGAATGTAATCTTCTTTCCGTCAACATAACGGGCACGTGCCTTGAGGTATATTACCTATATTACTTCTTAATTTCCAAATAAATACCTAGTCTGAACCAGGCCAATCCAAATCCTTCTTTCATATTCATATTATCTATATACTGTATGTACTCCTTCCCCATTATATTGTATTAATAAAATTCATACATAAAAATCGAAATAATTTTGAATTGTATTCTCATGGTTATGAAACAAACGGTATGAATTCTTTAAGATTGTTTGAACCAAAATGCAACACTGTTACAGTATTTAATCATAGTAATAATTTATGCCCAAGAATATATAACAAATTTATATTTACATATCCTAATCTTGTCAATTCGAATAGTTCTAGTATTAAATTAAAAATTTATGTATGGATTTTATAAAAATTGAAAAATTGTAAATTTAAATTTATATACTATAACTGCAAATTGTATTGTATAATTATTAATTTCAATTCAGAAATCCGCCCCTGAGCACGAGTTCTACTCTTTCAGGGGCGAGCTAAAGTTTCTCTGTATATTTTATATTTGATGTTACAATTATTAGCAAAATAATAAATAAATAAAATGAATAAATAAATATTTTTTATATTCATTAAAAATATTAGGGATCGCATTTCAAGCAAAACTATTTGTATATATATTGAATTTCTATGAAATATAATTGTCTTTTTCTTAGGTTAGTATAATTTTAAAAACACCTTGTATTTTTAATTTTTGTATATCGTTGTCTGTATAATTGCATATCTACTTTTTATCACTACACGTACCATTTTTCAGCATATAATCTATTGATTAAAATTTATATAGTTCAAATTTCGTATATTTTATTTCATTTGTTAACAATCAGTTGCTCACATAGTTTAGAGTCATTGTATGTAGCTATGTTTGTGACTTGGTATTATGCATTTTATGTGTACATGGTAAGGGCGACTATTTAAAAAAAATAAGACTTTGCAAGGCGAGAGATCGC
Source organism: Periplaneta americana (assembly GCF_040183065.1). NCBI lineage: Eukaryota > Metazoa > Arthropoda > Insecta > Blattodea > Blattidae > Periplaneta > Periplaneta americana. Next base: position 125,570,252 of record NC_091128.1, on the reverse strand, counting down.
ACCGAATTTTTCCGAAGAAGGCTTCGGTATTAAAATTTTGTGAATAATTATCTTGGAAATTTATGTGCGTGTTTTGCTCCTAATTTTCAGTTGTGGCAATAACACAAAAACTCACTACGCAGTATTCGAATTTTACAAACATCCTACAGCTAGTGTGGCTGTAGGGGATCAGATCTATGTTCACCGGAAGGTACACAACACGTAGTTGTTTCTGTTGGCCTAGCTCGTTGTTTATTTGGGACCTTACTCTCGTAATCGCTACAGCTTCGGGATTTCCTGTATCGACGCAGCTACAATTCACAGGTTTACAAACAAGGCCATTGTAAAACTTTGATAATGAAATTCAACTACGGGTTCAGTAAGATAGAATCAGTCTCTGAGGTAAACGCCATTAAATAACAACGTACCATCATTGGTGGGCAGTGGAAGCTACAAGAGTTTTATTCCAATATTATGGTGTTATTCCTTCAGTGTGAAATACACCATTTACTTCACTTTATCATTTCTGTTGGAAATATAATTTATCAATTAGTCTTTCCTTGGCTCAAGCGACAAACACTGATCTCCGGATTCGATTTCGAAAATAGAAGTTGAAATCTACTCCATTATCGAAACTGGATGTGTGATTTTTGTCTTTGCTTGTTATACATTATCTCAAACGATAACCTTGCCACATGCTGATCGTATGCAATGATCATTTGACAATATTTATTTTTTTCCGGAGAGCGGAGGAAATCGATCACTGAAATAAAGTGAATGAAGCTAGACTAGATGACATTTCGGAAGGCTGTCAGATGCTATATGTGTTGTAGCTTATACAGTAGAACCAATTGGAATCAGTCTATAACAAGTACTTCCCGAGTTCGTTTGTTCATGTGTGAGTGTTTCAATACATTGAATAAGTAAAACTAACATTTTGTGTGTGTGTGTGTGTGTGTGTGTGTGTGTGTGTGTGTGTGTGTGTGTAAGATAAATAAATGGAAGAAGAGACTGTAAAAAGACAATCATTGCACAGGCTGGCGCGGAAAATAGTGTTTAAGGTGTATAATTATTTTAAAAACGTTGACGAGCAGAACGCTGCCGGCCATCTTGATGCTGGATGCAACGTTGCCAACGCACAAGAAACAACTGCAGAAGCATGTGGTGTGGGATTGAGAACCATGCAAAGAATATTGTTAGTGAAGGAAAGAGGGTTTGTTTGGTGTCGGGCTTACAGTAATCAACGGCTAAGGTCATTATTGTATTTTTGATCATTTAAATTCTCTCCTGCGCTCTTTGTATTGCACGTGCTCGTGAAGTACGATGTGGCAATGTTGTACGCTGCCTTGCTCTCTCTATCTGTCTCTCTCGACCAAAGATTAGCAGACTATTGCCTTCCGAATTGCCGTCGACTCTAGTAAGCCATATCACACTTTTATCTGTAGTAATTTTTCGACTTAAACTTATTCATTTATAGCTATTACTTTGTAATATTATTGGCTCTACTAATTATTATCTGTGAAACATGGGCACTGTCAAAAATTATGCCCAAAACTAAGAATATTTGGAAGGAGAATTTTAAGAAACGATTTTGAAGCTGTGAAGATCATTATTACTGACGAATGGACTATCATAAAAAGTGTATACATTTATTTATTTTTTTACGGAAGAAAATATAGTAATAAAAATTAAAGCCAGACGTATTAAATGCATTGGACACATGAGATCTACGTCGGGTAGGTCAATTAAAACAGTATAGAATACAATTAGAACGTCAAAAATTACGATTCTTTGACATGAAGATTGATTTAAAACATTTAAAGTGCACAATTGGAAGCCCTGCTTGTTTAAATAGACAAGGCTGATATAACATTGCGAAGACAGGACTATGAAGGTTGCATAGTTTGTAATTACTATAGAATATTTTTATGTTTGATATTTTTATGTTTATTGTTATTAAATTGAGTAAATGATAAATATATGACCCTAAAAATCAGGAACACCTGTATCAACAAAGCTCTTCTTCTTCTTCTTCTTCTTCTTATTATTATTATTATTATTATTATTATTATTATTATTATTATTATTATTATTATTATTATTATAGTAGAGGTTTCTAGCTGATGGTCTACCATTATCATCACAATTCCACCAGTACTCCACAATTACCCTCAATCTTACAGATCCTGAGGCAAGCCTCCAGAACAAATAAAAAATGACAAAGTTGTACACATTGTTTTAATGAAAAATTGTTAATATATTGTAGTTAATTTTATAATTAAGGTCACTCAAAGAAATGTAATCTACAGATCATTTTTTAACATATCGGTTTATGTGTTCCCATAAAAGGCGTAAAAAATCAGTTTCCTTAAAAATTCTTAACCCCTAATCTGTGTATCCGGTGTGTATTAAACCTATTAACACACAAAAATTAGTATTAATTTTCAATTGATATTTAAATGCATAATAGGATTGAATTTGGTATTCCCAAGAAACTAGTTCGATTAATTAAAATGTGTCTCAGTGAAACAAACAGCAGAGTCCGTATAGGTCAGTTTCTATCTGATGCTTTTCCAATTCACTGCGGGCTAAAGCATGGAGATGCACTATCACCTTTACTTTTTAACTTCGCTTTAGAATATGCCATTAGGAAAGTCCAGGATAACAGAGAGGGTTTGGAATTGAACGGGTTACATCAGTTTCTTGTCTATGCGGATGACGTGAATATGTTAGGAGAAAATCCACAAACGATTAGGGAAAACACGGAAATTTTACTTGAAGCAAGTAAGCGATCGGTTTGGAAGTAAATCCCGAAAAGACAAAGTATATGATTATGTCTCGTGACCAGAATATTGTACGAAATGGAAATATAAAAATTGGAGATTTATCCTTCGAAGGGGTGGAAAAATTCAAATATCTTGGAGCAACAGTAACAAATATAAATGACACTCGGGAGGAAATTAAACACAGAATAAATATGGGAAATGCCTGTTATTATTCGGTTGAGAAGCTTTTGTCATCTAGTCTGCTGTCAAAAAATCTGAAAGTTAGAATTTATAAAGCAGTTATATTACCGGTTGTTCTTTATGGTTGTGAAACTTGGACTCTCACTCTGAGAGAGGAACATAGGTTATGGGTGTTTGAGAATAAGGTGCTTAGGAAAATATTTGAGGCTAAGCGGGATGAAGTTACAGGAGAATGGAAAAAGTTACACAACGCAGAACTGCACGCATTGTATTCTTCACCTGACATAATTAGGAACATAAAATCGAGACGTTTGAGATGGGCAGGGCATGTAGCACGTATGGGCGAATCCAGAAATGCATATAGAGTGTTAGTTGGAAGACCGGAGGGAAAAAGACCTTTGGGGAGGCCGAGACGTAGATGGGAGGATAATATTAAAATGGATTTAAGGGAGGTGGGATATGATGATAGAGACTGGATTAATCTTGCACAGGATAGGGACCGATGGCGGGCTTATGTGAGGTCGGCAATGAACTTTCGGGTTCCTTAAAAGCCATTTGTAAGTAAGTAAAAGGATAATTTTAGTTAGATAGTTATTTATTTTTCATGTATATTTTTGTGTATTAACATTGATTACGTATGGAAGTTATGCTTGTTGTTGTTATGTTGTTTGGTTGACTAAAACAACAATAACAGATCTAGACCCCAAAAGTGACACCAACAAGGCATCACTCATGAGGCAACTAGGTCAGGAGATAATGGGATATGGTGGCCAGTTCCTTTCCTCCTCCGTTGCATACATCGCGGACTATCTACATATTACACTTATAAGACTTCAGGTGTATGCAAACAATTGTTTTTCCTCCGACACATATCGTCAAGTGAGATGTACTGCCTGATAATAGACGTGCATATCAGCCAGAACCTCAATCAGAGGTTAATATTAATAGCATTATTAATTATTTTTTATTCTTTGTATTAATTCCTTTAGCTATTTTATTAGTTTTCTTGCTTTGTTGCTAGTAAGTTATTAACACTAAAATATTGTATTATGTTTATTATTAGTCATACTATTGGGTGAGGATTTCAAGGAAAGACAAAATTAAGAACACAACAATAAAGCAAAAAAATGAATGAGACCATACATATAATCGGATATTCTAAAACGAAAAAAATAAAATGGTGTGGAAATGTTCAGAGAATAGTATATAACAGAATGCCAAGGGAAGTGTGGCCTGGCTTCCACCAGGATAAAGGAAACATAGCAGTCTTAAACTTACTTGGAAACAAGGGATCAACGGATTGAGGAGAGAAAAAGGATTGACAGACGGAGACTGGGAGGATAGAGGCAACTGGGGAATGAAGATAAATTGATGGCAAAGTGGACGCAGGGAAGATGTGGAAACGTTGGAGAACCTGGTAAATAATAATAGTACATTAACACACCGAAGTGATGAGGTCTATATCTATGGGAGAGAGTGAATATTGTTTCGGCTGATTTACAGAGTAACGATGACGACTGTAAGATCCTTTTTAAAAATAGTACAGATCCTAGAGTTTATAAAAATAATACTTTACTTATCTTTCATCATTCTTTGTTAGTCGTTTTTATTAGTAACCAGTTCACTTTTTTTCCTCCTTAGTCCTAAGTCACTATTAACACTCTATTTACGTATAAAGCTTCCTTCACTATCATTCTATCAGAACCATATATTGTGAAATATGAAAAATCGCCTGCCTATACTGGCATTATGTTTTTTAATAAATTACCACTGCAGATACAAACTTTACCTTATACAAAATTTAAAGTGAAAGTTAAACAGATTTTAACTGATAAAACTTTTTATTCAGTAAAATAATGTTTAAATCACAAGTTATGATATATGCAATACTACTTGATTATATTATTTATTTTAAATGTTTTTTAAATTGTAGTGTTTTTAAATTTTATTGTCTCTTATTTGAAGAGTCCACTGCAAGAATGATGGATGTCACTTTCTTGTCGAAAATAAACCAAGACTGTCAATGCATAGCTTAAGATATATAGAATGTACATAGAGAGTTATATGGCATTAACACTAATAGTCATTGTGCGATAATGATCGGAAAATCACAGTTAAGCTTTCAGCGCTAAGCATTTCAAACTTTCAATTGCTTCTCCTGAAAAATGTATTCCAAATAACATCCATCATTCTTGCAGTGGACTCTTCATTTATTATGTAATTGACGTGTACATCCATGTATATGGCCATGTATAGAATAAACCAATCAATCAATCAACATTAACATAGACATCATCACTATAACAAAAACAATAATAATAATAATAATAATAATAATAATAATAATAATAATAATAATAATGAAACCATAATCATAACCATAAACATCAACAGCCACCGGCGTAGCTCAGTCGGCTAAGGCGCTTGCCTGCCGATCCGGAGTTTCGTTCGGTTGCGGGTTCGATTCCCGCTTGGGCTGATTACCTGGTTGGGTTTTTTCCGAGGTTTTCCCTAACTATAAGGCAAATGTCAGGTAATCTATGGTGAATCCTCGGTCTCATCTCGCCAAATATCATCTCGCTATCACCAGTCCCATCGACGCTAAATAACCTCGTAGTTGATACAGCGTCGTTAAATAACCAAGTAAAAAAATAAAAAATAAACATCAAGAGGCTCAGTTATAAAAATAAATTCGTTCTTAACTGCATATACACAGCTATTGTGTACGTGTATATGTTAGAATATGTGTATGCATGTATATTTCCGTACGTTGTGTCTATAGATGTGAAAAGTAGAGAGAATGACTGAGAGGGGAAATATTAATGTTTTCGCATCAATGCTGCTGGAAACTAGTATTTTCGTTGAATTTTTCCTTTAATATCCTAGGCCTAAGTATTGCTAAATTTAAGAATAGAATATCCTCTTACATTTACGGTTGGGTATTTGTATTTGATGTTTTCGTAGCAAAGAAATATACAATAGAAAATACGCTTGACCGTTTCAGATTCCATGTTTGTTCCCTTGAAGCCTCAAACAGACCGAAGAAAACAAGTGATGATACTGAGGGGCGAAATGTCAACTTACTCCCTTTTACCAGAGACGTGTGTTAACCGAACCGCGGTGACATTTTTAGTCTTAGAAAGTTTTATGACCCATCTTTGTCTTTCTTTAGTTGGCCTGACAGCTGTGTATAGACGGGGAGTTCTTCCAGAAGCTGGCTTCTTATTACCAACTCGTGTCATTTGGTTGACGTCACACGAGCAGGATCATCGCGACCGACAAAACCTTCTCGAAAATGAGGAATACGACACGAACAGTGACCTAAAAAGAGAGAACCCGAGCTGTTTACAACCGCGACCTCGCTGGGATAAATGAGACCGTTTTTAAAGCGCTGTGCTGCTTTATTTCCGTCCATTCTTGCTGCCCTGAATTTCCCATGTACAGTAAATGATTTTGAAGATACAAAAATCATGATGATGATAATAGTAATAATATAGACGAGGTATTTTCCATATTATTTGTTGCTGGTGGAAAAATGAAAACAAAAATTTCACATCATTTGCAAGTTCGTTTCTTTTAGGCTACCACTCTAAATAAAAAAATGGATGTGGTTTTGTCGGAGAAACAGGCGTGGGTTTCACGTGACTACATATCGACAGAGCTAGCCGAGATCTTTCATTTGGCGCCAAAATTAGGATGTTAGCACATCGGAGTCGCGAGATATAGGCCACTCTCTCTCTCGCTTGTACGTAGGAGGGACACGAAGGCTTACACTGCAGCCTGAGGCTTATAGTGCTTACCAGTCCTACTCTGTGAACGATTGGTTGACAGAACGGCCGCGCTCTTGTACAGATACGGAAATAAAATGTGGGCAGAGACTTGGTAGCAGTCCTCCTGAATGTAGGCAAAAAGCTTCGCACAAGTAGCATACATTTAGGGTTCTTGTTTACTGCGCATGTATAATGTGTCTTAGTAAAATTAGGCGGCACCTTTTTTTTCTGAGTCTGTACAAGTTGCCTACAGCACGCAGTACCGTGAACTTAACCTGGACTGTGGTATGGATGATGATGATGATGATGATGATGATGATGATGATTTGTGAATTAATGATGGCGAAATGATTCCGAGGTCCAACGCCGAAAGTTACTCAGCAATTCTGCTTCAATTGGTTGAGGGGAAAGCTCTGGAAAAACCTCAACCAGGTAACTTGTTCCAATCAGAATTTTGCTCAGAATAAAACTTCTCGAAAACCTTCTTTAAAGTGACTTTTGTTATGTACTGGTATCCTCAAAAATCAATAATAAGCGAGATATTTCGATTTATTTCTTCAGTCCCCCTTATAACCGCCTTTTTAAAGAAAGTATTTTGAATGCCATACAGCCTAAAATCTAAGTGGAACCTAACTTATTTTATATACCAGTTTTCATAGAAATCGGTTCAGTCATTGTCGCGTGAAAAGATAACAAACATACAGACATACAAACATTTTCAATAATGCGATTTTCCTTCTCAAGACAGTTCATTATACATGTTAACATCAATTATTTTTGTAAAAGCGAAAATACCAAAAACATTTAGGCTACAGTTTTATTAGTAGTATAAATGTGAATTTTTTTGACGTTAATTGCATTTTACACATCGTGAATCGAGAAAAAAACTTGTTCTCATATCACTAGCAGGAATGCTTTATAATATAACATTTTATATTTTACCTGTCTCTAGTGATCACACGAGACTGTTAAGACATAGCGGCTCCGCGAATAAAGGAACTCCCTGTATAAGCACGAAGTAAACTGATTACTTCATGTTCTTTTTTTTATTTAACCACATTTTAAAAATTTTGTTATTCTGGGAATTTTTGTTTTACACGTACAAGTTGTATTTTGTGATATTCTTTATAACGATTGTTGTATTTTATTTACACTAATAGCTTGTTATTACACACATTTTTGTGTAGATAGCGCTTGAATTATTTTCATTTTCTTTCTCGTATTAGTCATAGATCTATTCACAAATATATCTCTTCTATAGCTACTGTGTGCGAGTTCTGACTTCAAATCACACGACTCCGCTCGTTTCAGTTACTGTACGGCTAATACGAAATTCTGGTCACAAATCAGTTACTGATAATTTAAAACAATCCCAGTCACGGTTTATGACGCAGGGGTTTTGTTTATTTTAATTACGAGGCATTTGACATTTCACTCCGACTCTGCGTAATAAATTATCATAGGAATATTTCCAAGCTTGCAACAAATAATTTAGTTGTACGGTTGGTTAGTCATCTGATTTGTGATTGCGGGAAAATGGCCGTTGTTTTCTAGTAGTTACGAGTTTCAGTCCAGAATATGCCATGCAGGAATGGTGGGCGATATATTATAATTGTTGAGTTAGGGTCAGTACTAAATAGCTGGCATTTTCCGAGTCAACAAATTATGCGGTTACTAGAGTAGAGATTCAATGCTGTCCTACATTTATATACAAGGTTAATTTCAGAACTGTTTCAACAGGAAGTGAAAATTAATTCGTTAAAGTGTTTTCTCAAACATTGTTATTTTTAATTTCTTAGTACGGAATATATAGAATCGGAATAATTTTACAAGACTTGTACAATAACACAGGTTTTCCTTAGGCCTACTTCCGATAACATAATGTATATTTGGGTCTTGGCATATCACTCTTTAATACTGAAGATCTGAAAAATACTAGTTCACGTAGACATGTAATAAAAGTAAATCCATGGCGCTACAGTCCTTGAAGGGCCAAGAGCGACCAACCGACTGCTGGCCTCATGTCCACATGCCGAAGCAGAGGTGGACGATTATCCAACCAGAATGGAGGTATCGTGTGGTTAGCAAGATGATCCCCCAGCCGTTATAGCTGGTTTGCGAAACCGGATTTTCGCTACCTATCGTAGCTTCCCAAGTGCATCACGATGCTGGTTGGGCACCGATCCCATACATGGCCGAAATTTCATGAGAAAATTTCTTCTCCCATGAGGACTCGAACCAGAACTCATTCCGTAACGCGAGTCTTAGGCAGGATGTCTTAGTCCACGACGCCACGGCGCGGAACAGACATGTAATAATAATAATAATAATAATAATAATAATAATAATAATAATAATAATGATAATAATAATAATCCGTGGCGTTACAGCCCATGAAGGGCCAAGACCTACCAGCCGACTGCTGGCCTCATGGCCACATGCCGAAGCAGAGGTGGTCTATCATCCAACCAGAATGGAGGTATCGTGTGGTTAGCACGATGAGCCCCCAGCCGTTACAGCTGGTTTGCGTAACCGGATTTCGCTACCTATCATAGCTCCCCAAATGCATCACGATGCTGGGTGGACACCGATCCCATACACTGGCCGAAATTTCATGAGAAAATTTCTTCCCCCGTGAGGACTCGAACCAGCGCTCATTCCATAACGCGAGTCATAGGCAGGATGCCTTAGACCACGACGCCACGGCACGGGATAGACATGTGATAAGTTGTCCTAAATGTGAGAACGATACGAGTAAAATTAAAAGGAAAAAATGGTAGTATTGAACATTCTTGCGAGTCTAGAATCTATTTCCAAAATTACTTATTTCTATTGCTTATACATTTTGGATTTAATCTAAAAATGGGTTTGAATGACCTTCCATAGACATAGTATAGAGGTTTCATTCCTAAAACGACGTTAATCACAGTTTGGACAGTGAGAGAAACTTGATTTTATATCTAATATAAAGTATTTTTCTGCTATGTTTATTTCCAAGCAGTCGTATATCCACATGTCCAGTAGAAATGCTCTGGATAGTCACGTGATCACGTTATGTATCAAGTGGGTGTTGCTTAGATCGAACCAGAGATAGAGGAGAAAAATGGGGAAAATTGAGTGAGTGAGTGAGTGAGGAGAAACATTAAAAAGTTACGTGAAAACGCGTCCTTCTGCAAGGTACTTTGGAGCTGAGAAAAACCGAATATAGGAGCTCCAAGCCAATTGACCACTTGTTTCATTCCAAGTTACCCCGTTCCACTGAAGGAACTCTGGAGAATTCTGAAGGGGAAATCCGAAAATGGACGTAACCTAATAACCGTCATAAGGGAAACTGGATGATGTAAATAAACTTATTAAGAAATTGTTATATGTCATGGCATTCCTTGTATTTTATAAAAAAGTAATTTCTTCTTTCCTTCCGGCTTTCATATCAGCAGATTAACTCCATTATATAAAATAATCGTATAGCTGTTGTGTGTAATGAAAGTGAGCATTATTAGTATCGGTAGTGGATATTTATTGTAATAGCATAATACATTTTAAGTATAATATAATTTAATTAATTTTAAAGGTCATCATGCATTTAGAACATATTTTGAAGTGCTTCCAAATCTGAATATGGATACAAATTTGTAGAATACATTTACTGTATGCGCCGACACAAACAGAACAGAAATTGTCTCTCGACTACAACGCATGTTTGCTTAGCAACAAAGTATTTCATTTACACTTCTTGATTACACATTTTTAATTCTTTGCATCACTTAAGAATATAGTTAATTATAATAACGATTTTCTGCTGTTAATATGAAAAAGTAAGTGGTGTTTTACTTAGTTTACTAGTTTCGACTTTCGTTTTACTCAACCTCTGAACTAGTGAGGTCCTTGCTGCTTCTGGTTTCTTCAGTTGAAGACTGAACATAAAAAAGGCTTAGGTTCCAAAGAAACAAACCGTAGAACACAGAGCTTTCTTGTGCAACTAGTAATGTAATATCATACGTTTTGCACATCTGTGGGAGAAGCTAAGGTCTAAATGAAATTACAATGTGACATCATTTTTCTTAGTAGATTGAGCCAGGAACATAGACACCTCAATCAGAGGTTAATAATAATAATAATAATAATAATAATAATAATAATAATAACAACAACAGAAGTCTTCTTTCTCAGTTGGCGAAGTACTGGCTGCGATAACTGCGAATACGTGTTCGAATCCTGGTGATGGCAGAGTTATATTTGTGGCTGACAAAGGCAGTTTTTGTGAGGTTTTTCTTGACATGTTTCCGGTTTCCCTCAATCGTTCCATTGTAATTTTCCATTTGAGTATCCAATATCATCATCTCATTAGTCGTCTTCTTCCTATTATTAGGCCATAGATCTATTTCCACGTCAAGATACAGAGTCCTTCCATCTTGTTAACGGACGGCCAAGAGACGTATTTCACTACTGATAATTATCAGGAGCTGAACCAGACAATTAAACAGAATTCACACAAAATGTTGCTGCGTGATAGAATAATTATTATGACAGGTTATACTGATCTACCAGTCCGAAGAGGCGTTGTATGCTTTCACGGGATTGAAAGTGCACTCTAATGCGACTGTACTGAATTCTTGTGATGTGCAGACTGAATCTACAGATGGCACATATAAGTCATGAATTTCACGATATCTAAAAAGCGCAATCATTTCATATGTAATTCCTAGTCTAGGAGCGTTAAGACACATTAAACTACTAGAGCAGCCCTGGGCATAAAGGGGAAGGAAAAAGGAAAGGAGATACCCTGCTCATGTCCTTTTCTCCTACCCGTTTTAAAAACAAACACACGGTAAGCCACTGTGCATCAGTGGTGGATTTTTAGACGACCAGCAAGAGCCCAAAGCCATGATGCCTGCCATATGCAATCCGTCACTCAGCAATGTTTGCCTACCTGTCTAATCGTATCTGTCCGAAACATGACTATCTCTGCCGGGGAAGATGGAGTGGGGAATTAGGGGGTAGTCTGCAGTGACTCGATTGAGATATTAACGCCCAGCCTGCACTAGAGGCTTCAGTGGTTAATATTTGAGCCCATCCTATGTACGAAAGGAAAAATAATGCCTAGTGCCGCTAATAACCTCAAAGTAAAAAAAGAAATATCGAAAGACGAACAGAATTAATATCTACATTAATTTGGCAATAGAAGATAGTAAAATCTTGCAGAAATGAAGAACAAATGGAATTAGACATTTCTCTCTGTGAGAACCTGGCATAGTGTAAGAGTAGCGGGAGTGGCTATTGCTCTAAAATTAGTTGGGTTATAATTTTGAATAACTTTTGCGCTGATATTTCATTGGAATTTTGGGAAATTTTTCCAACTGCATGTCGAATTTTGAGTAATGGTACTGTCTTCTACTCGTCTGGACGTCACATTTTCGGTATAGCATATTCTATCGACATTAGACAACCCAGTTAATTCAGCGTGTTTGATAACCTATCAAATGTATACCTCATTTTGTAATTATATCGTCAAGTGTTTCGTATTATCACTTTATGTAGTAGTGAAATAAATATAGGACTGAATAGTGTAAACATTTGTCTATTGATGTCACATTGTAAGAGAACTGCATCTCCTTTACTTCTTTTCAGTGGAGCTCGAAATGACTTCACACTTTTTAGAAGCGTGTACTAAATGAGAAGCAACTCAAGTCGTATTTAAAGTTCTTCTTTCTCCACTGTCTTGCACAGCTTCTGCAGAGGGTAAGTTTAAATTGATAGGCGTAAACACGGGTTGTGTCAGTGTGATACATCCTCTTGAGAGCAGACGGACTCCAAGTATTTCATTTGACAGATATCTGAACAAGAAAGAGAAGAAAACGACAAGTATTACCACAAACTGTAAGATTTACAGGACAAATGGCATGAAGTCTAAATTTAGCTTAATTACTGAAAGTAGAGCATTAGCCATCTCTGCACAAAATTGCATTTGAGTTTTGCGTCATCTTTCAACACATAACATTAATACGAGGCGCGTCCATAAAGTAACTTTCCCACTCGTCCCACAGCTAGCAAACCATAGGTTCGTTCCAACAAGTGGTTCATGGATCAGTTCGTGTACGGTTCCTGTACGATCTTATGCGCATGCGCTAGTTGAGCATCTGCTATGGGATTGAAACTGGACTGGTCGCTGTTGGAACGCTTTCGCGGATCGTTATGTACTAAATCCAGAGATGCTATAACTGTGATCATCTTTGCTAAGAACGAGATGCTTATTATTATCGTTTTGCAGCTAATTCTAATTGCAGAAAATAGAATTTCGATCATTTTCTATAAAAAGATGACAAAAAATAAGGAAAGGCAAGAATTCTGCTAATTCAGTGTCGTGTACTGGGGGACTCTCATCTAAAAAATAGGTCTTTTTTTAATTATTAATGTATGTACGTTATTTATTATACTTTTAATCAAAGCTGTATGTTGAAATTGTAATTAACTATTTCAATACCCAAATAATTTCCATTCCCCTTCTTTTTGGCGAAAATTTAAATTAAATCTCTAGTTTTATTATTCGTCTGTACTGTCACTGTTCATCTTTAACCTCATTGACGTGAACAGTCGATCATGTCTTTCTTCAGAATCCAGGAGACGTTGGTGAGCTTATGCGCATGCGCGTCTTGCGTACTCTTCCGTACATGCCTCAATCCACGGACTATTTCTGACCGTTCCGAACCCGTGTCAAAAGCTTGTTGGAACGCCCGACTGCAGTACATGTTTCCGGTTCAGGACTGGTTCGGATTGTGTTGGAACGCTTTTTCTGTACTGCGCATGCTCACGATGGTTACGGACGGTTCCTGACTGTTGTTGGAACGAACCTCATATGTTGCGCGAAGCGACTGCGTGTACGTGATAGAGTAATGTCCTGGCATGGCGCATGCGCTAGCGGAACTTCCCGAATGCTCTCAGTAGCTTCGTTTCATTGGTTGAAGATGGAAGCTCCTATTCCAGCTCCCGCCGCATGCGAAGTGCGATCAGTGATAAAGTTTTTAAATGCACAGGGCATAGCGCCGATTGAAATTTGTCAGCTGTGCCAGGTCTATGGGCCTAACGTCAGCGTTGCTGCTGTAGACAATTTTCAGCAGGACGCGAAAATGTGCATGACGAGGAGCGCAGTGGGAGGCCAACCATCATTACAGACGACCTTGTGGAGCAACGCACCATCTGCTTGCTCATGACGTTAGGCCCATAGACCTGGCACAGCTGACAATAAATTTCATTCGGCGCTCTGCGCTGTGCATTCAAAAACTTTATCACTGACCGCACTTCACGCGGCGGGAGCTGGAATAGGAATGTCCATCTTCAACCAATGCAACGAAGCTACTGAGAGGACTCGGTAAGTTCTGCTAGCGCATGCGCCATGCCAGGACATTACTCTATCACGTACACGCAGTCGCTTCGCGCAACATATGGTTTGCTAGCTGTGGGACGAGTGGAAAGTTACTTTATGGACGCGCCTCGTAATAAAGTAAAACTCAGTGCTTTTTTCTGGCTGAACGCGGTTCCGGCACCTTGTTATATTTTTCATCATGGAAACGAGAAATGTTGAATTCCGTGCCGATAATATATTGTGAGGATTCTCTCAACTCCACTTCATTGTTTCTCCACTGAGATTATCCATGCTAGATAATACCGTAAGAAACCTTGAGCTAAGAGTATGAAGTAACCTTTATAAATGCCAGTAAGGCCTACGAAGTAGGAAATAAAGGTTGAAACAGTTGAAATAGTTGGTGTAGTGAAAATTAAGTGTGGAATAAATAGTAAACGTAGTATGAGGAATACGGAATTATATTTAGATTTAAATAGATTTTGAGCGATAAATAGTGTAGGACTAATAAGTATGAAATAGACCGAGTAATAATGAGAAAAGAAAGGACATGGAAGAATTAGGAAGTAAGGAATCTGGTGGGCTAGAGAATACGAAAATAGATTTTTTATATCATATGAGTATAACAAGTAAGAGATAGAAACGGTAATGAAAAGTATGTATAGTGAAAATAGAGTCTGAAATAAATTGTAAACGTAATGGTAGGGATAAGGAAATTAGTTTTAGATCAATTTTAGAAACGATATGTAGTATCAGATGAATAAAGTGCGAAATAGATGAAGTCATAAGTAGAAGAATTGACATGGAAGGACACAACATTCAATAAAGAAAAGATAAGTGCATGAGTCGTCCACTAAGTTTAAAATTGATTTAAGTAGTGTAAGAATGGGAATGCTGAGCCGAATACAGGGATGTGAAGGACCAGTAGGACCACATAGTTGAGTGACAATAAATGAAATAATAACATTCACATTCCATTTTCTTCTTCCATTTATTGTAATAGCAGCTGTAATAGTACATCTGCTATTTCTACATCTAACAGGATCAAATAATCCTGCAGGATTAAATAGAAATATCGATAAAATTCCATTCCATCCTTATTTCACAATAAAAGATGTTGTAGGATTTCGAAACGAGGTAAGAGACTTCTAGTTTCTAATAATCCTTGAGAAACTGCTACAAAAATTTCGCCGATTAGGTAGCCTTCTTTGAGGAAAACGTTGACGGTACATCCTTCTTGCCTCACTTGAATTATGACGACTTTCTCCATAAATTAATAACATATGGTATTCCTAAACTGTGAATGACATTGTAAGTTTTTTTATCGAATACCTGTACTGAACTGCCATCCGCTCGGCAGTAGAGCTATGGACAATGAGCTTGAACTCAGCTGACTCGTACTTACATCTGTATAGAGTATTGCCTGTTGAACGTTGCCACGTCTCTCACGCCAGAATATTGACAAATTTAATAATGCATTTTTATTTAATTTCACGAAAACGTAATGGAACACACACATTATTTATTTAAACTAATATTAACTCTTTGTTAGATATATCTACTTTTGTAATTGTTTTCGTAATTTTACTAACGATATAAGCAGTATAACGCAAATAAAATAAGAAAATAAATATTTTTTTTCTGGAAAAACTATCAAGTTTTGACTCGATGTTGTATGGACATTTTTTGATCCTGTAGACCGTCCCCGACAACTATTAAAAGGACGGCACTTATACCCTTTACACCCTGTATATGTTGTAGGTCACATTACGTTGGAAAAAACAATGACTGTTTTGTCTTTCGTGATCATATATCAGGATTGATAGTTGCTTTAGAATAGCTGACAAAGTGTTTAATGCAAACTAGAGCAAAGCCGACGTGTGGCTGGTTGCGGTGTACTGTGATGCCGCAGCGTTTTGAAATCTGACTGTTGTGGAAGTGATATATGATATCTGGACAACAGATTTGGATCGCGGATGAAACTATTGTCAATATCATCTCAAGTGTTCGTTTATTTCGGCAGTACTTGCAATACAAGAGTTACAAATTCGTTATCCGTTATCATTCTAGAACAATATCATATTAAAAGACCCTGGCATACGTAGCCTACAAGCGTACAAGCACATAATATTGTATATTACAGATATACATAGGCCTCCATCCAAATATGCACATAAATAAACACTTATACAGGGTTAGTTAAAAGTTCCGCACCACCTAAATAACTTTTGAAGCATATGGTTCAGTGATATGAAACTTGGTATGTGAGGATAACCATATAATAAGAACTCAATAATTGTATTACCGAGTTTTTTTCTACTTCCGGTTTAACTCCAACTCTCTTATTTTAAATGGAACACCCAATATATTTTTTTTTATTTTTGAATAAAGCTCATTAATAGCTTTTCAAAAAGTACCCACTCTTGATACTTCTGTACAAATTCAGTGTTGCTAAATAAAAATGGAAGTGGTGCAAGATATTCCTAAAGCCTGGTTAAATAATTCCTTAAATGGTTTCTATGATCGAGTGACACATTGTAAAGCAGCCTGAGGGCTACCAATTTGAACACATAATTTACAAGGTGAGCTAACTTTGTTTTGTTTTTGTTAAGGAAGGAGTATTTTATCATTTTAATATTCGATACACTTTTCTGTTTTCTTGACTTAGCAACACTGAATTTGTACAGAAGTACCGAGTATGGGTATTTTTTGAAAAGCTCTTAATGAGCACTATTCAAAAATAAAAAAAAAAAATATTGTGTGTTCCATTTAAAATAAGAGAGTTGAAGTTACTTCCGGTTAAACCGGAAATAGAAAAAAACTCGGTAATACCATTATTGAGTTCTTAGCATATGGTTATCCTCACATACCAAGTTTCAAGTCACTGAACCGTATGCTTCAAAAGTTATTTAGGTGGTGCGTTTATTATTTTAATATTCGATGCACTTTTCTGTTTCCTTGACTTAGTAACACTCAATTTGTACAGAAGTATCAAGTGTGGGTAATGTTTGAAAAGCTCTTAATGAGTACTATTCAAAAATAAAATAACTTATATTGGGTGTTCCATTTAAAATAAGAGAGTTGGAGTTACTTCCGGTTAAACCGGAAGTAGAAAAAATCTGTAATACCATTATTGAGTTCTTAGTATATGGTTACCTTCACATACAAAGTTTCATGTCACTGAACCGTCCGTATGCTTCAAAAGTTATTTAGGTGGTGCGGGACTTTTAACTAACCCTGTATACGGATAAACACATACATACTACATACACAAAAACATGTTACATAAAAATTCAAGCATGCCTCTATGAAAACACATTAATACATAATTTTAAATATGTGTTCACAGAACATAATATATAACAGATAATGGCGAATATAATGCGCACATTTTTCTTTACAATTATTGGCTGCTCAAATTCGTAATGCGCAGCATATCCTCATAAAGATGTGATCATTATCAAAATGTTCTTTATACATGCGTATATATGGCACTTACCTAACGAACATTATACTTTGTATTTCACCAATTTGCAAAAAATTAAGACGTCGATTTATCAACAGTAATCTCACTAGACGTTTTGATTTATCTACAGAAAATCAAAACTCGAGTGGGATTTAATTGACTATTACACGATTAGAAGAAAGTGCTTAAAGATTAGAAGTAACGAAGTACTCCAATACAATAAAATATTGACTTACGAAAATACAACTGTCTTCAAATGTATTATTCTACCATCTCAACATTACAAATATTACGCTAGATGCATGCTAGATGGCAGTAGTATGCCTTCTCGTCGATAATTCTCGATCTATTCTATACACGATGGCAATGTTACTAGTCAAGAAGGCTTTGATGATTCAGTTTCATTTTTATTAAAACAGTTGCATTCCACTTCAATTATCCGAATCCCAGTAATCAACGTCACTTAACAGATGATTTTCAATAAATCTTAATATTAAACAATTTCTGATACGTGACTATCCATAATATCATATAGCAGAGCTATAACATAACCTAACTAATATACACAGGTGTTAGAAATGTTTTTATTAACGACGATGACATAAAAAATAAACATGAATAATTTTAAAAGGAATAATTATTGAATGTACAATTTTCAAATTTGAATGTGGTTGGTGGTTCAATTGATGTTATATTGGACGTGTGCGTAATAGTAGTGGAACTCGTTGATTTAGGCCTACATGGTGCATTCAACTTATTCAGGATTTCCGAATGGTGCTCTTCATTTATTTGTAAATAGGATTTCAGAAGATGCATAGGTATGATCAGTGATTTTTATTAATTCTTGTTCTTGAATGCCAATGCGAGTCATATTTGAAACTGCTGTGCATCGACTGGAGGGGTTTGTAATTTATATATATATATATATATATATATATATATATATATATATATATATATATATATATATTGACGTCCAGACCAGCGCAGTTTCAAATGTTGGCAAACAAACAAAGAAACAAATTCTAGGGACGCGATAAAATTAAACAAATGCTAGGGACGCGATAAGATTAAACGATAATTTTTTGACGTCCAGACCAGCGCAGTTTCAAATGTTGGCAAACAAAGAAACAAATTCTAGGGACGCGATAAAATTAAACAAATGCTAGGGACGCGATAAAATTAAACAAATGCTAGGGACGCGATAAAATTGTGTGATAAGCAGCCATGATTGGTTGAAATACATCCATTCGTACCGTTTTATTGGTCAAAAGTAGTATGACGCAGTAAGAGTGTAATAGTAACTATAAAAAGGGTATCACGACCATGACTGAAATTCATGAATCCGACGCTGACAGGTAGGCTATCCTGTCTCCCTGATAGAGCCAAATCCCGTCCAAGGCATACAGGTGAAACATTGTGAAACTGATTGTATTACTTGCGATTATGAATGCACGGGACTGGGTGTTTGTTCGTTGTTCTATGATTGTCCTGTGATGTCTCTGCGGTGATCCTGTGCAATGCTAATCACATGACCAGGGAGACCCACACTTGTCAGATTCTATACTTCTTTCCCATAATGTCTGACAGGAGAAATAAACGTTACCGGCAGAGAAGGAGAAGAGTATAATTGTTATTCAATCAATGGCAGAGATCTTATTCCACGCTCGACTTGAAGTTGAGCGGCCTGAAGCGTTCTAGACTCGTATTCGAGAGGTCTCGGATTCAAACCCCGTTACCGACCAATCTAACTGGGGATTTTCTAATCTGATTTTTAGATGTCTTCATTATATATATATATATATATATATATATATATATATATATATATATATATATATATATGAGGTACATATATGAGGTAAAAGATAATTATGATGACTATTACACTTTTACTATGTCATACTACTTTTTGACCAATAAAATGGTACGAAAGGACGTGTTTCAACCAATCACAGCAAAAAAGAAACTGAAGTGTATAAAATTAGAGTTGTTTATATGAACCAAGTAAAGTTTAAATAATCACATAATACAATATTGCGACAGAATATCAAGTTTTCTGTGCGTAAGAGCTATTTTAATCCTCAATTCACTCAGGAGTTAACATAATGGCATATAACATTACGTCCATTTAGAGAAACTACACTTTCAAATGGTGAAAGAAGTATCTAACTTGGTTAAGTAGCTTCTGAGATTACTTCATACAACACAAACATTCTCTGTATATTAATATTGATAAACATTTATATCTTCACATCATATAATATAATTATATCCGTATAAAAATAGTGTTAAATGAAATTTCCGTTTGTTGTGCTAGGCCGCTTTAAATAGACGCAGGCATTTGTTTTAATTACATTATAGCCTATTAGTCTGAGGCGCAATGATGAAACGCATTGTTATTTTAAAACTCATATATCTCAAATATCAGTGGAAACCGTTTTTAAAGAAACTTTTTTATGTAACATTTTTCATAAAAATAAATAATAAGCGATATATTTCGACTTATTTAATTGAAGCCGCTTAAACCGCCCCCCCTTTTGAATGCCATATAGCCTAAAATCTAAGTTAGAACTAACTTAATTTATATACCAATTTTCATAGAAATCGGTTCAGCCATTATTGGGTGAAAAGGTAACAAACATCCAGACAGACAGACAGACATAGGATGACCAGACGTCCTCTTTTGTCCGGACATGTACTCCTTTTTAGGCCTTTGTACGGGGTTCGCGTGGATTTAAAAAAATCAAGAAATGTCCCCTTTTTCGTAACTTGTACTGTATATATGCCTGTTATTTTGAAAATATCTGATTTAAAGCCTTTTTCAAGTAGGTTAATTCTCCTGTAGATGGCAGCAGCATCGACGGGATATACTCTTTGCCAACTATCACAACTCTCTTTGCTCCTTCTTGTTATGGTCGTTGCTCACAGATAGCTAGTAAATCGAGAGATCGAGATGCGAAAGTAAATCTAAATAGATATTTTCTGTCCTCTTTAATGAATTTATTGTTTTAGTTTTATTTTTAATATCACATATTTTTTTCAATGGGTTTAATTCCCAAAATGAGTAAAAGCACAATTTGCAATTATATTTGTAGGAGGAAACATTCTTCCCACAACACTTCCACTAATATTCACCCTAAATGATTAATTGAAGAATATGTCAGAATTTTTCGGATTTAAATTTGATTTAAGCCACCAGTAGATCCAATAATAACTGAATTACTTCTGATGAGAAAATTTAGTCAAATAATAACATTATCTTGTCAAGATAAAATTATAGTTCCCTTGACGTTCATATGTAGCTAACTATAAAATAATAACAATTATTATTATTATTATTATTATTATTATTATTATTATATTATTATTATATTGTTATTATTACTATTA